>NW_020653900.1:10269548-10277985 GCF_003589595.1 Hyposmocoma kahamanoa | reverse complement strand
CGGGCACAGTGTTAGGCTTGTCAACTTATGTCTGAGGGTGACGGGCATTATGACAAAAATCGCTCACTGATTTGCCCTCTATCACTTTAATTTTTCATTAGTCTTCATTTGATTTGTTGCCTTTACTTGATATCTCATAAAATTATGTTACATTTCCGATGACAGTCTAGATAAATAAGCGAAAAATTGCAATTTCTCGAACTTAAAATTGAATCAATTAAATTACCAAAAAATACTCTGCATTTTATTTCTTCTTTCTCTTACTTGTAGGTATTCGGTCAATCAAATCGTGATCTAATTATTCAGTTCTCGGTCGGATAACAATTCGTTGCAACTCTAATTATTATCATTTTTAATGGTGAAGGTAAAGTTAAATTATTCTGCTTGTCGGAGAACATTAACGTAACATCTTGTACTCGTTTTATCCTCTAACACTATGAGTGTGGTGGAAAAATGTTCTCCAAATATAATAAGTATGGTTTCTTTATGTTAGGCATGCTAATATTGAAACTATATTATTCATTCACTCACTTCGATCGGGTAAGCCAAGTATCACAGGTATCATTTCCAATAAATCTATGTATACACGGCCATGTCATAACATGGGCGTGTACACGCGTATTTAATATGTGAGTCAGTAATTTATGTTATTTATATGGGTTAATTTTATTCACGATTAGGTTAAAATAATATTAATAATTTGGATTTTTCTATTTCTATAATTTCATCAATTGGCAAATATAGACTAAATACGCTTTCGTGCACTGGAACTCATAATAGGTAAAAGTTGCCCCATCACTATTTCTTGAACAGCTAACCAAACCTGTACCTATACCGGCTGGCGGATCGACCTATGAGTTGGTCGACAGATACTTTAGACGTACCAAATTTTGTGCGAATGCCCTCACATTCTCGCCTTTTATAATATTATTTTATAAATATTGTTGTCTATACACTGTTGTTTTGTTTTTTGTTTATTCCTTAAATCCGTCTTTATTGTAATGTATAGCTCTTTGAAAGCTATGCAAATATATCTCTGTCTTTCTAGTATTATTATCATGTCTGGCTAAACGATAAAATATGTTAAGTTAAATGTTTGTGAAGGCGTTATAACCTAAATTAGAATTCGCTGCGTTTACTGAAACGCAGCGAATTTATTCTAATTATAATTTAAGTACAAGATTTTATTATAATTGTAAACATTGTTTATGATAAAAAATAAAGACTTTTCAATTCAATTCATTCATTCAATAATTTGGTTAACGTCAAAATAAATATAAATGATAAAATAAATACAAACGTCAAAAATTTATCATACACTTTAATGATTTCTCATTTAAAAATTCAGACACTGTATAGTACATTTTATTAGTCAATGAGTTGTTCGTTTTATTTAAAAAACATAAGCTTTTCACACCTCAGTACTTTTTTTCACTTACTACTGTTACTAAGTAAATAATTGGTTAATCTAACCAAACATACAATACGTTACTAATTTTGAATTTAATTATCCACCTCTTCACACAATGTGAGTAACGATGTTATGACCGGAGTCCTGAACATTTCATGAAGATTGTTCAAAAGACACTTCAATGAAGTTTGACAAGTGTAAAGATAAGGGATGCTGCATCCATATCTATTTGTGCTACCAAGCAATAGTATGAACATTACTGCACGCCTAAGGGTAAGATGCTGGTGTAACTACAGGTTGATGTCAATTATAAATCTGACGGGTGCAGTGGCAGTGCCACTCAGACCTTTGCGATTTAAAGCTCTGTATAAAGTCACATGTGATCATACGTCAAGAAGTGCTTTTATCAAATGAAAGTTATAAAAGTAATAAGAATTATGAAACAAATTTGTAGCTTAACCTTAGAGTAAAATAGAAGGCTCGGTCCACATAAATGTATTGGAAGAGGAAAAGGAAGGCTGTAACAAAGTAATACAATGATATAAAAAAGTACAACAATATGAAATACTCCCAACTGTCTTGAAAGTCCAGTTACCCTATGTGCGTATATAGTATATCTAATGCTTTAAAACAGTCACAAGTGGAGTTGTAGTTTAACATGATGAAGAACATCCTATCGCTTCGAGAATTATTGTGAGATCAATAACGGAATGAACTAACGTAAAGAATAATGAAGGACAAAATTCGAAAACGATTGAAAAATTTAAAAGTAAGTGGCCAGGACCCTGTAAAGAGGGTGGTAAAAAGGTGGGATGACGATGAAGGAGGTCGCATCCACATAAATTATGTACATTTTGCAATGATCTTATATACAAAAAAGGTAGACGTGTTACTAGCGTCCGCGTAGTGAAGAATCGAATCTCAGTCAACTGACCGACCTTACAATCAATCTGCGTCGAGCAAAGAGATGAACCGGACATTTATAGAACTGCGTCATTTTATGTAAATTTCAAGTAAAATGCCGTAGTGTATGTTTAGAAGGAATCACATACCACGCGCAATTTAACAAAGTTTTACGTTATTGCTGTATTTAATTTACATTTCTGTTTATTATTATAAAAAATTGTTGCCAATTAATTGAAGATACAAATAGTATTTTTTTCATGTAGCGACTGCGACAAGACGCTTGAACTCCGGTCATAAGTCATAGATGCAGGTACGAACATTGTAGGCAGTAAGTAAAGTCATCGATTCATTGAATATTATATACTTTTCGGGTAAAAATCTTCTCTCCAGAAAAGTTGTCATTTTGCAGATGTGACCAAGGGTGCAAAATTGTGAATAACTATGAATAAAAATCGACGTAGCATGCAAGTGCTAATTTACATGTTCTAGTTATATTTGTTGGAGAACAGCAAGGGCATTTCACACCCTTACTGTCTGGATAAGAAAAGGGGAAACGACACGCTTCCTGAGTATTAGTGGGATGTCAACAACATAAGGATGTTCACGTCTATTTCCCCGAAGGTGGAAAGAGGAACCGAAAACCCGGTAAATCTTTTCCGATATTTTTGTTCGTAATAAGAAAAATCTATTTACGAGTAATAGATACATGTAACAGACGCACTGTACTTACCGTCGGGTACCATTTGTTACCAGTTACCATTTGGGTCTTAGTTAATACAGGGTAACTTCATATTTTCCAGTGGATATAATTTAAAGAAGCAATGTGAGCATTTTTTTATACAGGTGCATTGTGGACATCGAGTATATATACTACTACCAGAAATAAATATGTCATTTTATTTGTTTGAAAACTATTCTGCCAAAGCATTACGGTAACAACTGCGCTCCGATTGGTCAGCCCGAATTCGAAACCATTGACGGGTTTCGTTAATTATTTCACTTCAAATCGACCAGTTTGACTTGAGCTTTGCTATAATGGACGAAAATTTAAAAATTATATTACATTAAATATTTAATATTTCATTGCCGATGAAATGTGATTCCGTTTTTTTTTGTAGTTAGATATTTTGCTGTTTTTCCCGCACCACCGAATGAAACAGTCCCTATTGTTAGATATATTATCTGTATTACAGTAAATATTTTTGGAATATCCGGAGACCATCGAGTATATAACCAGAAATAGAGACGAAGTAAGTGCCATATATTCCTGGTAACACATTAGCGATACAGCTCTTATAAATATCAACTCCTGTTGGCACTGAAATAAAGACAGGCCAACTACTGATCTGTGTGTACGTCTCCGTATATTCCAAAAATTATTCTGTATTTATTGTAATAAAGATAATATCTTTAACAATGCCGTGGTGTTCTATTTGGTGGTGTGGGATAAACAGAACAACAACAAAACATCTAATTACAAACGGAATCACATTTCATCGGTAATTAAATATCGAATATGTAATTTTGCAATTTTCGTCCATTATAGCAAAGTTCAAGTTAACTGGTCCATTTGAAGTGAAACAGTTGAGTGTCGTCAACTGTTTCACTTTTGACGCCACCCGTCAATTGTTTCGAACTCGGGCGAGCCAGACATTTCGTCTCTATTTCTGGTTATGTACTCGATGACGGAGACGTACATATAGGTCAATTGTTGGCGTTGTACTATTTCAGTTTTCTAATTTGAGATTTCAGCGCAAACGAGAGTTGATATTTAAAAGTGATATACGGCCCATTTGCCTGATAGGTAGCCAGGGAAGGATGGCCCTTATTTCGTATCTATTTCTGGTTATATACTCGATGACTGTGGACCAACTTCACACAGCGAGCTTACAACACCATAATTGTTGTATGTACAAAAAAATTTTTAGGGTTCTGTTGAGGCTTACTCGCTTTTGCTGTTACTTTTGCAGTGTGTTATTGTTACGCAATTATGCGCAAAAAAAGTGCATCACAGATGTTGCAATGGCGTGGGAGCACCAATGGTTTCCTAAGTATGATAGCTGGAAGAATGGACTCCGCTGTCTTTCGTAGGTTGACTGTGTTACACGTGGATATATAACAATGTATGTATAATACTAATGTAAATTAATTTAACGTATTGTAATTGTTCTATTTGTTTCTACTAACTTAGCTCATAAGATTGTTACTAAAATATATATGGACTAATTGATCTGAGAACAAATAGTGTTATTGACATATTTTATTCATCTGCTTCTAAATTTATACAAGCTATTAATGAAGCTCTGGGGCCTTACCATGAACTCTTATTACGATTCAGTTTAGTACGTAAAATGGATCGTTGTGAGACGGCGCTACATGAAGTGTATATCACGCTCGTCACGAACCTATACTGAACTGTAATAAGAGTTCATGGTAAGGCCCCTGAGCTAATTTCTTTGCTTACTTTTTACTTGTTTCAGTTTTACCTTTCCCATCACATACGACAATTTCAATTTCAACTTTAATAGTAATATGTGGATAGGTGGATAATGTTGTTGATTGTACGTGTACTTATGTCACTTGACCTCACAATAAATGTAATCATTGGTATGATTACATTTATTGTGAGATGTTGTACAATTGTTTGTTGTCCCTTGAAAATAAATAAATAAATAAATTTGAATTAATGCATTCTGGTTTTGAAGGGTTAAGGGGGACAGTGAAATTACAGGCACATGGGACTTGTCAACTTATGTCTCAGGGTGACAGGCGCAGGGGTAGTATCACTCAGATATTAGCGGTTTAAATCTTTGAGTGGCACTGAAACTGCTATAAACAGGCTTGCTGCTTGACACTAGGTACACGACTTGTTCGTCCCGTCACCATCCCGTTACAAAAAATCCTCTAATGAAACTTTACTGCAACCAAGTTCATTGGCGTGACCGCCAATGGTAACGCAAGTGGCAACGCTGACGCGTGCTATGTTCCAATCAAAACCTTCAAAGCCTTATAATTCCAGCCATCTTTAAAGGTAATCAAAACAATTGATAGTTACATTAAATTCATTGAAACAATTTTAAGTTTAATGTGCTATGTCTTGGTCTTGTTGCATATTTTGACGATCTTGGCTGTGGCGTAGCGACGATTTCCGCCGCCCAGGGCCAACCTTAAACTTGTTGCCCTCTGTATTTTTTCGATTACAAAAGTAGTTCATTCGCGTAAGCTCGGCTCAATTGTGTTTTTGTGTAAGCCTGCCATTGCCACCTTTGTGTTGTTCAGGATATCGTTTTCTCAAATAATGGAATTCATTATCTAATTTTAAGTAAAGAAAAAAATGTTGACTAGTTACCGCTCGCTGCCGCCTTTTGCCCGCTTTGCACGTCTACGCTACGCCACTGGACCTTGGTAGTCCAAAGGTTTTCAATATGGGCGCCCAATGACGAGGGCGTTGTTTCTTTTCCAGTTAGAACAAATCGGGAGCAAAATGAAGTTTTCCAAATTGATTCTAGTCTGAGTGCTCCGGGTCGTGCCCCGGAGTGAATTCCGTTGCTGTAGTATTTGTAGTACCGGAAGTTCCCTAGTTAGAGACCAGTTAGTTAGTGGGGTTGAATGGTATGCTATTATCATTTAAATAGTATCTTGTATAGTCAAGAGCACATTAAGTTTAACGCTTTGGATTTTAAAGAGTTCTTATCGAAAGGATATCGAGTTAAATTTAAATTGAATGTTAAGTTTTTCGTGCTGTTCTTAAATAATAAGATGGTTATTAACTTATGTTTTCATTTGCTGCGGTGGTAAAATATAATATCTTGTTACCCTACCTATCTATATGCATTATTTTATTGTAACTTTTTTATAGGAAAAAGCAGTTTATTGGGTTCAACTACCCCATCAATATTTTATAAAATAGCCGTGAGGATTGCGCAATAATGAGCAACAACTTTTATAATCAAAACATCACGTTAAATTGTAAACTTTTGAGTGCAATATACCCGACTTACACCGGAAATTATGTCAAATTAAGAATTATCAAGATATGTTTTATCGTGTACTATGTTTTGATTATATTATTTATTTTTCAAATATTATGTTACAATATATACTGCACTACATGTCACAGTATAAAAAAATATCTGAACTGAGATCGTCAAATAAAAACGGAAATTATAAAATGAAAAATGCATAATAATTATAAAATTACAATTCATTATTAATAATGATTGTTGTCATTAAGAGGGAGCAGAAGAAAAATTCCTAATCTTCTATTTGATTTTAGAGGGGTATATCCACTTTACACGATATATTCAAGCATAGACATTAATCAGAAACGTAAAACAATAAAGTTTCCTCGATAGATAAAAATCACGACATGACCTCTAATTTTCACATTTTTTCGATTTATCCTCGGAATGCTACAGGTTATTAGGGCAAAAATTAGATAATTAATTACATTTATGCATGATCGACAACTGTCACTACGGATTGTTTTTTAATCCCTTTAGTTTTAGAGTTATTCCGCTAAAACGAATTTGGTACTTTTAATACGCAAAATTCAACATCTCCTGTCGCATGTCACGCGAACTTCAGGCATATATTTGTTTCACAAATTTGGGCGGAGCCAACGTCAAAACTTTTTTGGCATGAGAGCTCTTAAATTATATAACAAATATTATTATTTATCAAATCGTTATAAGTTGACAACAAATGTGTGACCCGTTTTATTGTGTATTTAAGTATATTTTATCAAGTATTTATGTGTTATCTTATGTCTGCCACCTTTCGTTCATTTATACATAAGAGTCGAAACACGAAACTGCGAATTGCTCCGCATTGCTCCGCATTGCTCCGCATCGCGCATTCCTGCAATGTTATTCTTCTTTGTGATTTTCTCCTATACCTTCTTATCAATAACAGCAGTGCAACACTCTTGTTACGATCCATGTCACTAGCTAGTTTAAAAAATGCGTTTAGCACGGTTGACGATAGTCAAAGGAATGGTCACCCGAACTGCAGCAATTCGCGTCGGAGCTTACTGCGTTGCGAATTCCCATCGCGCCGAATCGCAGTTTTGTGTTCCCATCCTTATCTCTACATTAATAACGTCAAATCGGGGTAGCAATAAATATGCCTCACCCTGTCATTCGAGGTTGGCGCGATATTAAGCCCATAATTAAAGACAAAAAGGCAAGGCGATAAATTAAAATCTCTTTGGAAATTATTAAAATTACTTATACAAGATTCCTGCTCTTTGAGTTCAACAAAATAAAACACAAAGGATGTGGTCGGTAATTAATTACATAGTTAATTGGAAATTCATTTGAAGCAGCGTGGTTTTTTTTACTCCGTGGGATCTAATTATCTATAAGTGTTTTCAATTTTCTTCTCAAAAGCGTAGTTTGCACTTTCAACGTATTTAGTGTTGAGTTCTTTGGTATGAAATTGTAAAACATGGAAATGAAACTAGGAAATGAAACTATTTTTCCGGATTTAAATCGCGTCAACTCAGTCAAATCAACAATAAATCAGTCAACCGTGACACGTTGTGAAACGTTAGTTCGTTTGAAAAACAAATATACGCGATTTGAATCCGGAACAATAGTTTCAATTCCTATATGTAACAATCGCGAAAACCAAAGAACTCGAAATTAAACTATTTTATCAATCTAAAATGGCGTGTATTTATTTTTTCAATCAAGGTTTTTTGGTTTTGTTGAGTTCTTAGGTATTTGCGATTATTTATGTAGTGTCCGTTCCTACAAGTAGTAATATAATAATGAATATAGTAATAATAATACTAATAATAATAATAGTGATAGCAATAATAATAATAATGTTTATTTCTCACCACAAAATACAAAACAACATAAATTTTGGTAGGTCTATTACAGTAGTATATTGTGGGAACTGGTGCTTGATGTAGGTATTTCACCTGTATTACAAGTCACCAGGCCCCATCCTTTGAATAATGAGATTCAATATTATTTACTAAGTAATAATGAGTAGGTGAGTAGATGATAAAATTTGTTACAAAATATAATAATACTATAAAACTATGACTTCTTATTATTTGAGTGTGTGTGTGTGTGTGTGTGTGTGTGTGTGTGTGTGTGTGTGTGTGTG
>NW_020653900.1:10265932-10269538 GCF_003589595.1 Hyposmocoma kahamanoa | reverse complement strand
GTGTGTGTGTGTGTGTGTGTGTGTGTGTGTGTGTGTGTGTGTGTGTGAGTGCGTGCGTGCGCGCGCGTAATGTGGGTGTGGTGTTTGAATATATGCATATAATGAAATAATAAAGTGAAGCAAACTGCACATTTAATTTACAATTTCAATTAAGTACTCGGATGAAGCATAGCTTTCGTGTCCTCATAGCATAGGTTAAGCAATCAGTTTGTAGTAGTACCGTATAGTATTGCCTCCCTACTCACCGCCACGTGCCTCCGGGTTGATGATCGAACGCTGACCCCTTCCACACCACACCCGCACATGTGACGTTTGCGCTCGAGACAATACCTAGACAATCCACATACACTACATTGGAAATGATGAAATGGCGTGTCTTTATTATTTCAAAGTAGGCTTTTTGGGCTAACATAATATCTAGTCTGCAATAGCGGCCCGCTCGTGGCGCTCCTGCAGCGCTTCTACGAGTTTTTAGTAACAGTAGAGCTCCCTGTGAAAGAGTTCGGTCCTGATGGATGAACTGGTGGTGGTGGTGGTCCACCTTACTGATTTCTGTCGCCAAGCAGTAATGTGTTCCAGTTTTGAAGGGTAAGGAAGATAGTGACTTTATAGGCACATGAGACGAATCTCAACTTATGTCTCAATTATTTGTTAAATCTATACAAGAAAGTGCTAGACAAAAGGTCCGGTAGATCCCAGTTGCAATCTGTCCGCTAAAATCAATACAAGACTAATAATATTATACTTTTTTTTTTTTTTTTTTTTTTGGAATGAAATTTTGCAGTTGGCCGCTGATGGCCTTTACTGCGCCACCGGAGAAAAAGGGCGAGCTGAAGGCTCATAACCCCTAAAACAAACTTAAAGCTAAGTAGCGGGTCTGAGGGCGCCCAAGTGGGCACGGACCTCGGCTCAGGGCGCTACTGGAGACTTCCGCCAGAAGGGCGTGCTGTTGGAGAGAATCTACCAGTGTACGTGCTAAAATGAGGGGCTCTACGACCTCGCCGACGAGGACGGTTGGTGCGTGCGGGACGGGACTGACTAGAAATCTGGTTGGCCTTCAAAGTGGCGAGAGTGATAGGGTCGTCAGGGTCGTTGAGGACTTCCCTTGGCCGACGGGTCCTACGTACGCGGTGGGGTTGTTCCCTGAGGGGGTCGTAAGAGGATGCAGCCACCACGAGGGGGTTGGGGTGGTGAGGAGCAGAGTCGAAGTATTTCCTCGACGCCTGTTTCATGAATTGGGCTATTGTGGGGAGCCGTAAATCTATATGGAGGTTAGCGTTGCGCAGGTACCACGGGGCACCTGTCGCGTTGCGCATGAATCTATTTTGGAGAGCCTGCAGGCGGTGTATTAACGCGGGATTTGCCTGAGCGAATGCGACGCTGGCGTACGTCATGATAGGGCTGCAGGTCGTGTACAGTCTGACCTTATTGCGAAGGGAGAGTTTACTATGCTTGTTGAGAAGGGGATGAAGCCGGCTCATAACAAAGTGGGCGCGATCGCGGACGGTTTTCACGTGTGCTTTGAATGACAGCTTCCTATCGAGCGTAACTCCTAAGTATTTGACCGTGTTTACCCAGGGGATTAGGCGGTCAAAGAGCGAGATCGGGGTGAGGTTTTGTACCCTACGACTGGATAGGTTACTTCGCGTGAAGAATACCGCCGCGCTTTTGTCGGGATTGACTTCGATTCTCCATCTGCGAAACCACTCGCCTAGGCGTGTGGTGGCAGATTGGAGAGCCGCGGAAACTAACTTGGAGCTGCGCGCCGAATAGTAGAGCGCAGTGTCGTCGGCAAAGAGGGCGAGATTTACTGCCTGATACTTGGGGATGTCGCAAGTGTACAAGGAGAAAAGGAGAGGCGAGAGGACAGAGCCTTGCGGGACTCCAGCTCTTACGGGGTGAGGGGAGGAGAGTGCCCCCTCAACTCGGTAGCGGAAGGAGCGGTTCGACAAGAAGTCTCGAATGATGTGCACGAGACGATCAGGCACGCCGAGTTTATACAGCTTGTAAAGTAAGCCGTTGTGCCAGACTTTGTCGAAGGCTTTTGCCACATCGAAGAAGAGGGCGCCGGTGGGCATGAAGCGGGGGCGATCGAAGCCTTCGGAGATGTGTTCCACTATCCGATGCACTTGCTGGACGCATGAGTGCCTAGCTCTGAAACCGAACTGTTCGTCGGGGAGGAGAAATAATATTATACATTTCTTACTCAGCTATTTAAGGTTCAGAAGGAACATCTTAACATCGCGATTTAGAAAAGTAACACAAATCGGACAATGCCATCTAGCGGCAAAGTGGGGAGTTCCCCACGTCTCGTTACAAAACTGATTTTAATAGATATAACTCTTGTTTAATATAATTTTTACTTGAGCTAAATACACTTCCTATAAATTTATTCCAGAAATAATTCTTGTTTGTTATAATATTCATATTTTATAAGTACATTACATAAAGCCTTTTTAATGTAACAATCATTTCATATATTGTCAATTTAGATTTTACGAGGTATAATAAAATTTCTTTTATAGAATAATGTTTAACCCGACTCGCTGTGGTGAACTCGCTGTGGTACTTGTTTGCTCGATATTAGAGTGTAATTTAAAAGCCGGAGGCGCGTAGGGAGAGCAGTCTTCGTCCGCTGTAAGAAATTAAAAATGTACTTCTATTAGAAATAAGATTTTTATTAAAACGTTTATTAAAATAGGCATTACTTCGGCGGGCATGCTACATCGTCGCCTCGTCACTTCCATCAGGTGATATGGAGGCCAAATGCGCACTCACTTTTTATAAAAAAAAAAGTCGATAGTGGAAAGTAGAAGTAGAGCTCGTTGTGAAAGAGTTCGTCCAGGGAAGTACTGCCACCTTAACCTATTTCTGCCAACAAACAGTAATTTGAGTATTACTGCGTTTCGGTTTTGGAGGGAATAAGGGTGCTGGTGAAATTACAGGCACATGGATAATAGACGGCCTCGGTGGTTGAATGGCTTGCTCATCGGCTTTCATGGTGTCGCCATCTCTGAGGTCCCGGGTACAATCCCCGGCCGGATCAGTGTAGAAAACTACCTTTTCTATATTGTCTCGGGTCTGGATGTTAGTGGTACCGTTGTTGTTTCCGATTTCCATAACACCAGTGCTATAGCTACTTACTTTGGAATGAGAGCAACGTATGCGATGTTGTTTAATATATATTTATTACATGGAATTTGTTAACTTTCTAATCTCAGGGTGACAGGTGCAGTGGCAGTGTCAGATCTTTGCAATTTAAAGTTCTGAGTGGCATTGCAATTGTTGTGGTCAGGCGTGTAGCTTACCATCAGTCGCACGATTTTTTAGAGATTTGTTAGTCCCATCACTTGATATTATAAACAAAAGTATTCTTTAATTAAATTTTTATTGAATTGATATTCAATTATTTTTTGTGAAATTACTCCACTAGACCGGATCGAAGGAATTTTTTCTGAGTGTTTTTTCTGAGTGTTCGATCTTTGTATTAATAATTATAACAAACTAGTGGAGTAATTTCACAAAAAATAATTGAATATCAATTCAATAAAAATTTAATTAATACAGTGAATAGCGACATCTCTCGCCAGGACTGGTAGCTGTAAA
>NW_020653900.1:10240024-10265922 GCF_003589595.1 Hyposmocoma kahamanoa | reverse complement strand
TTTTCTGAGTGTTTTTTCTGAGTGTTCGATCTTTGTATTAATAATTAAAAGTCTTCTTTATTCTTGGCTTTAGTCAAAATAAATGGTGTAACTACACCTTACAAAACGTGTGGCTCGATAAAGTAGTTATACAATTGCATTATCAACAGTTCCTAACGTAGTCATTAAATTCTAACTATGAATAATATATGGATTGATTTTTGTCCGAAAAGAAATAATTTTTTTGAAATTTGTAATTCGACAGTTGACTTAAAAAAGAAATTGATTGCAGAAAATAGTCATGATTGAGTTCAGGCAACTTGTAAGACCTTGCGCGAGCCCGAGGCAGTATAATAATAATAATGTGACGGACAATCAATCAATCACACCAATTAGGTACCATGATCTCAAACTAGGTAAAATCCGTAGTAGCGACTCGTTTAGCTCTTCCAGGTATTTTCGATCTAAGAGTAGTTACATACGGTGAATTTTGACAGCAACACAAACGCGATGCAGTCGCGACTTAAAAGCTAATCGCCTACCTTTTAATCAGCGCGACTGCATCGATACAAGCGCGCTAGTGCATCGTTACACTTGTGATTTTTAAACGATTGCATCAATGCAATCACGCGTTTGTATCGATGCCAAGTGTAACCACTGTAAGATGTTAGAAATAAATATTATAAATGATAAATGTATTATTACAAAGAACAAACCTTAGAGGTTTTTGCTCATTCTTCTCAGGAGAATCTGCCTTACGAAAGTAATATTTAGAGTTTACGAAATAAAGATGATTTGACATTGACTTTGATAATGCACCCCGAGACTTTACCTGAAACACTGAAACCTGACCAAACCAGACAAACCAGAACCAATTAGAAAAGTTCATTTCCATAATGGATCCAACCGTGAATGGAACCGGGAACCTCTAGAGTCATACTGTTTGGCCACCGAGGTTGTGAAGGCTATCTGAATATGCAGAATTGGTGGCCAACTTCGTTAGAGAGGAGCTACAAGCAGAAGAAGCCGCAACCCAAACTCACAAGAGAAATAAATGTAGACCGTACAAATATTTCTCCCGGTCCGAAAAACGAATCCGGAACCTCTGCGTGGCAGACCAGCATAGTAACCGTTCGGTTTTTGACATATCAAATTTGGATTTATTATAATAAGCGTACGAATATGCTGTCTTAATAAAAATGGTATTATTATTGTGTTGCAGAACACGTGTGAACCTCTAAATATAGCAATAAAAACTTAAAGGTCACATTTTTATTCACATGCCTATTATATGTTATCACTTCAGATCCTTTTGAAAGTTTGCATTTGAAAGAATATACCCTTGTAATGGAAACTGTCTTTAGATGTTTTTCGACGGTTTCGATCACTTCCGTAGAGCATTTCTTAGCAAGTAAAGAAAATAAAATAAATTATAAAAAAATATATTATTTCTTTTTCTTTCTCTTTTTTTATTGTTTTTATATCCTTGTGTTCGAGTTATAGAGATATATAGCCTATATTAAGGAGTTATATAGCCGTAAGATGTTAAGATTATCCCACTCCGTGCAAGATGTGTTTTATTTGTTACTAGTTGTGTGTCTTGTCAAAATACTCTTAAAATACTTCTTAAAAATCTTCGTAAAATAAATTTGTAATTGATGTAACAACTGTTGATAAACCTAATAGTTTACGTCAAAGTTTAAGGCAAAAATTAACAAGATTAAAGAACTCTGAGCGACAGTTAAATTATTTTTTATGATACCAAGTACAGAGACGAAGAAGTTGTGTGTCTGGTGGCAAGCGACTCGCCTACCCACAACAGCTCCAGTACCACACAGATCTTTCTTTATTCAGACTCAATATTAATTTATGGTTGTCTAGTATCAGTAGATAATAATATATTATAATAATAACGCACCCACTCATAGCACTAGACACACACATATGTAGACAACCACAAATTACACCCAAACTTACGAGAGAAATAACAGGCCATACAAATATTTTTCCCAGTCCAGGAATCGAACCCGGGGACCTCCTCATGTCAGTCCAGCATAGTACCTAACCGTTCGGCTATGGAAGCAGTCAAGGACGTGGAGGCAGTCATTTGTACCCTTTTTTGTATGTTCTGTCAATGTCCGACAGGGAAGTAGTATGAGTAGTAGAGCTCCTTGTGAAAGAGTTCGCCCAAGGAAGTACTGCCACCTTGCCTATTTCTGCCGTCAAGCCGTAATGTGAGCATTACTGCGATTATGAAAGGTAAGAAGTGGTGGTAAAATTATATGCACATGAGACTTGTCAACTTATGTCTCAGGCACTGCAACTGTTATGAACAGGCGTGACGCTTACCACCAGGAGCACAGCTTGTTCATCCCATCACTTGGTACAATAAAAAAAAGGAGGCGGAGACTGAAAAACCACTATGCCGAGGTTTTGTCCTTTCCATCAACCACAACAACAAAATAAACAATAGAAACCAGATTTATATGTATTATGCTGTTAAATTTATTTAATATTTCGTTGACATTATTTCTTTAAATCCACGTTTTTTTTTCATTAGTACGAATTTTCTTTCATTCGTTTTTTTATGATTACCTTGTAAAATTTTTTAACTTCCTCCGTGGCCAAACGGTTACCTTGCCGGACTGCATGCAGAGGTCCCAGGTTCGATTCCCGGGCCGGGAGAAATATTCGTACAGCCTACATTTATTTCTCTCGTGAGTTTGATTGCAATTTGTGGTTGTCTACGTGTGTATCCATGTCACGCGCGACACAGGGTTTCTCTAGTGTTGAGTGTGTACGTTATTATTATGTATATTATGTATTTTGTACAACAATATTGCTCTAAATTTAATAAGGCAACTCCTTATTCCCTCAAATAAAATTACACCCTACCCATTTGCAAGGAGGACATTAGCATAGGAGAAGGATAATGTGGTCTTATGGCAAAAAAATGCGTTTGACAAATTGTACTCTGAGTAATATGTGATTTTATATGCGAATAGACATAAAGTAGTTTATATATGAATGCTTTTCTTACTTTATGCATATAGGTCTATATCAAAATCACGTAATTTATCACGAATATGGTTTAAAGACAATTGCAGAATATCAAAAATGCCAAAACGAATGTGATTATTTTCAACAATAAACGGCTCGATGTCTTTTCCACAGTAAAATTTAACTCATTCCGATCGCAGCTATTTAATAAATAAAAAAAAAACATTATTTTGATTTACCTACTATGCTTAAAAAAACAACGATGTATGTTCCATTATTCAGTACGTGTACCCAAGAAAGAAAAGTGGTAGTAGATTTTTAACGACTTTTTTGCCGTTGCGCCATCTGTGGGAAATCTATTTCTTCTCTGCTCCGGCAAAAAAGTCGTTAAAAACCAAATACAAAGACACAACTACAAGCACATGGAAAAATTCGTGAGGTCCGTAGCTTAGTTAGCATAGTGTCTGGCATGGTTTGCTGGAAGACGTTGGTCCAAATTCAGCCGCATCGAAGGATACAGAAGTTTTTTTGTAAGTGTAGTTCTGGCCAAAACATACAGTTCTTGCTCAAAAATATGAAATTATTTCTTTCCTTTTATATTTAAAAAATTGGGCCAATAGGAAATTGTTTACATGTCAGTAATAAACTGTAACCTATACATAAATTTTAATGGTCTTTCACGGGAAGTGAGTATTCGTTTTTCATCGATTCTGATTAAATACACTTTTTGAGTTAATACACAATTACATTAACAGTGCGATATGATCAAATTTTAAAATATCGGCTTATCACTCGAATCTGAATGTGGCTGAACGGGGCTGAAATGCAAAACCAATAGGATTATTTTCTCTACGAGGGTTGGTAACCCGACGAGAGAGGTGATACTTTTTAAGTGACGTGAGTAGTATTACAAACTAGTGGAGTAATTTTACAAAAATAATTGGATATCATGGTGATCAAACTTCGTGACATTCAATAAGTTTCAAAAATCGTTCAAGTTAAATTATTTACAGCCCTTTATATCAATCAATTTCGTTCGAAACTATTTCATAAGATTCTAGCAGTTTCTAAAGTCGTTGCTCTTTTGTTGAAACTTCTAATTACTTAATGTTGTTCAGCACATAGCTCAATAAACATAGATATATTAGTAAAATGGTCTATCTAACTTATATTGCTTTCTTATGATGTGAGTTTCATAAAATTGCGCTGAAGATAACTTCTTAAGCGTAAGATATAGAGTTACTTTCACATTTATTTATTAGTTTGAATTATATGTTACTAACAACAGCAGCATCGGTGTTTTATAGAAAGGACGAAAGCGTCATTTCAAAAAATCTTTTCAGATTTAGCTCTGCTGTCCGTAGAATACGAAAGCTTACCGACTTTGTTACTGCTAGACTGGTTTATTTTAAATACTTCCATAGTATCATGTACTACGGGATTCTAATGTGGGGTAAAGCGGCAGATATTCAAACCATATTTGTGTTGCAAAAATGGGCGATCCGTTCTGTGTACCGATAGAGTACCTAAAGTTCTCGGATTTCGCTCAGAGAAAAGTTTAAGGAGACTGGCTATAATGACGGTGGCATCACAGTACATTTACTCGAATATTTTATATGCCCGTAAAAATATATATATGATTTCGTTAAGAAAGAAGATATCCATAATATTAACCTTAGAACTAAGTTCAAACTCATGGTACCACGATTTCGTTTAACTAAGGTAAACGATTCTTTTATGGGGAACTGTACACGTTTTTACAATAAGATTCCGGAGCATATATTAAGTTTACCATTTCCTAAGTTTAAATCTTACATTAAAAGTATGTTAATTGAAAAGTCATATTACAAAATTGTGGACTACGTGTTAGATAAAGATGTATGGAAAGACAGCGTGAGTCTAGATTCCACACAAATATGATTCAATATTTGCAGCATTACAGCATTTAAGTTTATTTGAAAAGAGCAATCCCTAGAGTTTCTTGCTCGTTCTTTTCAGGGAGGTCAGCGTAGTGAACGAGCAGTAGCTTAAAAAAATGACGTTTGCAAGTGTAAAATTTTTACATACGGAATAAATGGTTATTTGACTTTAACTACACGACTGTTTTAAAATATGCAAGTTGTGTTGTTAATTCAATTTTAAAATAAGACTATACACAATTTAAAACACTCCTTAAAACTCGTCTGAATAATTGTCTACTAAACAAAGACACTGCAGCATATAATCCAAACTAATAAATAAATATGAAAATAACTCTATATGTTACGTTACACAAATTTCTTCAATATAATTCTGAGAAACAAATTTCAATGAGTTCACAAGAATATAACATCAGTTAGATTTTATTTTAAATACAATTTATCCTTACATTTTTAATTCAACGATAACTAGTACCTAATTAGAGAAGTAATTAATCTGTTACTTTATTAGCGTTAATACGTAGACAGTTTATTGAAAGATGCGATATTTTTAATTATTCTTGGTAAGTCTGCTTACTTTTTTACACTTTTAATAATACTGTATTCATAATGTTGTTTTATTAAATAGCTATTATTAGAATGCTAATATGCAATGGTTAATAAATTTCTCAACATGCTATGGGTTCAAATCTTTAACTTTTAAATTGAAATATTAAAACTTAAAATTCAGTAGCACGTGTTACGAGACGAAGCATTGCTACGAGACATATCACTGCTACGCGACGTATACTGCTAAGCTTTGCAAAAGTCTACAAAGTCGGATTATTGTTTGCTATTCATTGAAATTCAAAGCTAAAATGAAAAATTTTGTTTGAATGAAAAAATTTTAAGTCCTTGTGTGGCTTGCCACGTGCTGAATTTTGCCAAGATTTGCCTTTCATATGCTAAATAGAATTTATATTTGTTATTCTGAATAAGAATCAATTTAGAATTTATACCGGAATCTTTCCACTGAATTTAAATCCTTGTTTGTAAGTTTGTTTTTTGATTTCTGTCAAGCGCAGAGTTTGGCTAGTTGATTCCCAACAGCAGGCTTGCACCACTGCGATTTATTTTCAAAACTTTTTAAGGGCAGTCACACGAGCTGTATTTGAATTTTAAGGCACGTTGGGTACACGCATCGAGTACATGACCAGAAACAGGGACGAAATAAGGGTCATTCATCCCTGGCAACTTATGAGGCAAATGGACCTTATATCATTGACTTGTGTGTACGTCTCCGTATATTCCAAAGGTGGTGTGGGAAAAACAGCAAAACATCTAATTACAAAACAAACGAAATCACATTTCATCGCTAATGAAATATGTAGTTATTCAAATTTCCTCTATTGTAGCAAAGCTCAAGTTAAACTGGTCGATTTGAAATGAAATAATTGACAGCACCCGTCAATTGTTTCGAATTCGGTGTGGCCAATCGGAGCGCATAATGATTTGGCAGAATAGTTTTCAAACAAATTAAATGACATTTTGTCTCTATTTCTGGTTATATACTCGATGGTTACACGCTAGCTGTCCTAGTAAACAATACATTGAGCGTGCAGTAGTACCGAACAAATGTATATAATATAATTTTGTTAGGAAATAAAAAGCAACAGACACGGAAGATGTGACATTGAGATATATTATTTTTTAACAAACATGACATCGAATACTCGTACATATCATAAACCAGCTAGGTACAGATTATTATAAACATATAAAGAGGTTCAATGTTTAACACACCCTCTTAATCTGTATCTATTAATACGATACACGGTAACAAATAAAAGCTAGATAACAAAGGCTATGTTGGATAAAGAAAAGAACATTATAAACTATTGCACTAATGTCGCGAATATTTGTCGCGTTAAGTAACACCTAAACCTCGCGTACAAAGGTAATGTTTTTCTTTAGATAGAGCTTTAGTTAGCACATCAGCAAGCATAGAGTCAGTCCGCAAATACTTCAACTCAATGCTTTTGTTATCTTTTAGAACACTTCTAACAAAATGAAACTTGATGTCTATGTGTTTGCTCCGAGAATGGAATACGGGATCATTGGCTAAGCAGATCGCTCCTTGATTATCAACATGTAATGTAACTCCAGCGAACTGTGGTAACCCAATTTCATTAAATAAACTATTTAAATACATAGCTTCCTTCATAGCTAATGCTAAACCTACATATTCCGCCTCACACGATGAAGTTGATACAGTTTTCTGTTTTTGTGATTTCCAGGAAATACACGCGCCGCCTAATATAAACGCATACCCTGAGTAGGAACGTCTATCAATCACACAACCTCCCCATTCAGAATCAGTATATCCAGTAACAGACTTACCAGTTTTTGTATAAATCAGATTATAATCAGCAGTTCCTTTTAAATATCGCAATACGCGCTTCGCTGCTATCCAGCACTCTTCGTTCGGCTTCTCTACGAACTGCGCAAGTTGTGCAACCGCATTCGCAATATCGGGTCTCGTTCCTGTAACCAGGTACATTAATGAGCCTATTAATTCCCGATATGGCCAGCGCACATCACTATCACTGTCAGTTTTCTCTTCAGTTTCGTTGAACTTGAACTTCTTACCGACTTCCATTGGGGTAGTCGCTATATTACAATCTTTCATATTATATTTATTCAATATATCTTCTATATATTTACGTTGCGATAATTTTATTTTGTTGTCCGTCTTGACAATGTCAATTCCCAACATATACTTCGCAATTCCAAAATCTTTTAAGTCAAACTCACCAGCCCGTTCTTTTTTAAAATTTTCTATACAATCTTCATTTTGTGACGCTATCAATATGTCATCGACATAAATGCATACAAAGAGGTTTGTAGTTTCGCTATTTTTAAAATAAAAACATGGTTCATTCAAAGCTTGTTTAAAATCCATACTTTTAAGTTTTTCATCCAACCTTATATTCCATTGTCTACCGGCTTGTTTCAAACCGTATAACGACCTCTTTAGTCTACACACGTCTCCGCCAGCTCCCAGATCTTTCATCATCTTCTCAGCTCGCTTCCGTATCTCAAAAGATGTTTCTTCTTTGATGAGGGTCATCAAACATTGCTTCAAGAGTTGTGGAACCTGCATATAAACTTCTTCTTCCAAAAAGCCGTTTAAATATGCTGTATTTATATCCAGCTGATGTATCTTCATGTCTAATTCGACTGAAAGCGCTGTCAAGAGTCTTACAGTTTCTAAGCGAACGACTGGGGCAAAGGTATCATGATAGTCTATTCCATGACGTTGACTATACCCTTTTGCTACTAATCGTGCCTTCTTCTTTTCACTCTTATCGACATTCAGCTTCGTTGTCAATACATAACGACAACCTACTACATCACGTCCTGCCGGTTTCTTCACAATGTCCCATGTGTCATTTTTAACTAAACTCTTTATCTCGGATAATATAGCCTGTTCCCATCCGTAGCTTTCTGCACTGGTTAAGGCTTCCTTTAAGCTTACTTCTGCTACTCCAATAAAATCAAAACAGTCAGTAAATCTATCTTCTCCCTGTACAGCTTCCACGTCTTCTTGATGTTCTGACTGTACCTCAGTCATGCGATAGATTTTCTTCGGACGACCTACATGGCCTTTCTCGAATCGGGGTCTTCCTGGAGCTCTTTTTAATATCCGTTGAGAATCCGTAGTTTCAGGGCGTTCTTGATGTGAGCAACTCTCCATTGGTACGCTAACAGGTACATCTCCTGCGCCAACATTTTGAATGGGATTTTCAATGTGCTCTATCGGTTGGATATCTATATCCACTGCACTTGGCTTCAAAACTTGAGTCTCCAATCTCAGTATCTCTATCTGAAATGGATCAGTTCTCTGACTACTTTCTTTATTTTGGTTCGTAATCGGATTGCATTTATGAAATCTGACATCTCTTGCTACGATGACTTTCCTTTCATGTGGCAACCAAACTCTGTAACCTTTTGACTCTCTAGGGTAACCAACGAAGATTCCCTCAACACTTCTAGGCGCAAATTTATCCTTGCCTGGATGTTTGTCCAGCACATGAACTTCTGGTAATTCGTCTCTGGATTCGATCGCACATCGAAAGTTCTCAAAACTTGCAGGCAGACTGTACAGCAACATGATCGAAAGCAAGTCATTATGAATATCTACTTCCATCTCATTCAGCTTGTCTTTAGCCTCAAAGAACTTACTAAGATGTTCTGCAACATCACCACCATCATCCAATTTTTGTAGAGTTAATTGCTTTAATAAAGTGGCCTTTCGCGCAGGTCCTTTAGATGCAAAAATGGAATTAAGTTTCAACCATACCTCTCTTGACGTTTGACAGCCTCTGACGTGCCTTAACTCACTAGGGCTTATGGATAAAATCAGATCTGCTTTCGCCTTCGCATCAGCTGCTTCCCAGTCTTCAGCGGGGCCTGTGGGCTTTGGTTTCTTTCCATTTACGTAATCCCATGCATCATTCTTTATGAGTAAAGCTTCAACCTGAAGACGCCAACTTTCGTAGTTTTCTTTATTTAGATATTCAATACGTACGGAACTCATTTTATTTAGCTCTCGTGCCCTCAGTGCTCTTTTTGACTCTTCGCACTACGTATTCCTAATTACTAAATATCGAAAAAAAAATAAAAACTACTTCACGCAATTTAACTTTAATTGATATAGCAATATAACTTTTCTTCACTTCATTACTAGTTATTTCAGGGTTTAGAATGCATTTAAGCGGCCCATAACCATTGTTAGGAAATAAAAAGCAACAGACACGGAAGATGTGACATTGAGATATATTATTTTTTAACAAACATGACATCGAATACTCGTACATATCATAAACCAGCTAGGTACAGATTATTATAAACATATAAAGAGGTTCAATGTTTAACAAATTTTAGATATCAAATCATCAACCCCCTCTTGCAATATACTCTCACTGTCGATTGCACTTTAAACCTGAAGCCCCATTAACTGCACGTATCAAATATCACCTAAACCATTCACAAACTCAAATGACAAATGGCGTAATATAAAAAAAACACATTTGCAGTCGACCCTTAACTTTCAACGCTACACTTTGCCCGGTAATTTGAACACATGTTTCGCAATTCAGTTAGATTGACATAGATAAAAATAATACCAGTAAGTCTGCACTGCAGCACTTGTTTGACTCTTGCAGATTTCGATGTTTGAAATCAATCATGTGAATGACAAGTATACCTATGCAAATGTTTATTTACAAATAGGAGCCTCTATAGTTTTTTACTCATTCTCACTGACATATATCTAGATAGACGCCGCGAGTGTATGTTCTTCTCGTGCCTAAAGTAAGTGAAATTCCCTTACTTGCCGCTGCTACACTTCAGAACGCGCTCGACCGTTATCGTAGTTACCAGTCGAAGACGCGAAAAATGCATAATTGTGCCATTATAAACTACAAAAGCACCATAATTGTAAGTAAACGGGTAAATATGATGTGAGTGTGAGTATGAATTTCGAGTAAACAAATATACAACCGAGTGTAAGCCTCATGATTTGTAATACATTGCGGCTTTTACTTGGTGCGATATATTTGTGATCCTTTGTTTATACGCCATGCATATCGAGCGAACGCACTTTTGTATAATGCATTCAGTTTCGTGGTACGGCCGTTTGTACATTTTTATGGCCAAATTTAATATTTAGTGATGTATACGACCGGTAACACTGTTCTCGATTCTGATTGATTTTGAAAACAAAGAGACGAAAATTATTATGCCTTTATAAAAATATTCTATAACTTTTTTGTTATAACGTTTAGTAACGTTTCTTTTTTTTTTCAGTTTCGTAGTATCTATTATCTGTAGTATCTGTAATTTCGATTATTCTTGTAGCACGTTGCCTCGAATGTCCGAATATAGTGAGCTAATAATTACATACATCGCCGGATACGTAGTACGAGTAATACAAAAGAATATAAAATGCGAAGAATGTAACTGCACTGTCTTTACAAAAACCTGGAGTTGGTCATAAATATGAGTTCGTTGCTTTTAAGGATGAATGTGGTCTAGTTTATCCCACATAAGATGCTATCCAAATATAAAGTAGCAGAGTTAGAAATCTGGGAAATAATAAACAAATCACAAAAATTTCACACGAATCCGTCATTAAGTAAACCTCTTCTGATTAATAAGATTTTACAATATTTTGTCAGCATTTTCAGTTGTCTTGCCATTCATCAATTTGATCAATTACCAGCAAAAAACCATCTAATAAAATTAATTAAGGCAGTCGCAAGTTCATATATTGACGTGCGTTTTCATTATTTAAGTTATATAATATATTCTATTACAAAAATATGTTATATAATAAGCTTATTTAATTGGAAGGGCAATAATTTTAAAATTTGAAGTCTATTAAAAATTAGTCTTATTTTTTTTAAATAATCAACATTTCTTAGTAACAAGTAAAATAAAGGATTTACTATCTTATCCTAGTATTTTTCTACTAACTATATTAATATTACGACAACTTGTAATCAACAAATACTTGAACAAAAATTATTCTTAGGAAATAAAACTATTTTTCCGATTTAAATTGGATTTAAATCGCGTATATTTGTTTTTTAAAACAAACCGACGTTTTGGGCCCCTTACAGGTCCCATGGTCACGGTTGACTGAGGTGGTACAGTCTTCAACCAGTTGTCTAATATTAACGCAAACCACCCTATTTTTTCACTGTAGTTACAACAGTTATTAATTAAATACCTTATTTTTAATTTTACAAAGAAAACATTCCAATTTACGCTATATTAAGTTTTACAAATTATTTTATTGAATGAATTTTTATTAAGTTCAATTTATTATTAATTAATAATAGAAATTAGAATAAACTAAAACATATTAATTAGTATTGCAGTCTTATGTCTGTTTGGGATTTTTCATCAGACGCAATACTGGATCCCAAACTGGTGGTACGGAGAAACCATCTTCCCTGTTGAAATTAGGATGTGTTTTAATTTCAGTGGACTTTCACAGCATCCTGGGTAGATAACGGACTTCTTTTGCAAGGACCTGGGGTTTGTCAACCTTCATTGAATATGTAGGTTTATCCATGATATGCTCGCAGACTGCAGACTTGTTTAGGCTATGGTGTTTGACATCAGCAAAATTATTCTATTTAGAATCGATTAATTGAATGGAATACGCGTACTCCGTTCAATCAATCGATTTAGAGCGGAAGGAGGTTTACCATCGCTAAATAGTTCTTGTGACGTTATAGTAGGTACAAAAAATGTGTTTTCATACAAATTTCTGTACTTGCAGCGTCTATCTAGATATATGTCTGTGCTCATTCTCCTCAGAGATTTGCCTTACGAATGTGTAGGAGATTTTAATCAATGTGGCGAATTTTAGTAGCAGTAGAGCACCTTGTAAAAGAGTTCGTCAAGGGAACTATTGCCACCTTGCTTATTTCTGCTGTCAATCATTAAAGTAAGCATTAATGCGTTTCAATTTTGAAGAGTAAGTATGCTGGTGAAATTACAGGCACATGGACCTTGTCAACTAATGTGTCTAAGTGACGGGCACAATGGCAGTATCGGATCTTTGCAGTTTAAAGCTCAGTAGCACTGCAACTGCTATGTATCCCTTGCCACCAGGAGCACGACTTGTTTATCCCTTTACTTGGTATCATAAACTTTACTTACTTACTTCCCTGGACGAACTCTTTTACAATGAGCTCTATTTCTACTAAATCTCTGCGTGGTAGTCAAGCATGGTAACCGTTCGGCCACGAAGACAGTTATTGATGATGGTGAAGTCGTTTGGTACCAAACTTTGTGTTATAGAAAATCGATAATACGGCGCTCGCGTGTCACGACTGCTGCAATTACTTGTATAGTGTAATAACTCTAATGAAGTAACAGTTACCTGCAGCAACTGTCAACTTACCCTCGAGCTGCACTTAATAACATCAAAATTCTTGAATGTCCTCTACGTGTTGGAACCCGGGTCCGCACGTTAGCATTACGAAGGACCGGGCCATTTTGACCCGGGATAACCTGAGGAGCATAATAATAATAATGCGAGCAAAGATAGTTTCCGGTAGTTTAACACCTTCCTTAAGCTATAATGTCTCCGAAAGATAAAATTCCGAACAAATCCAATATGTAAACCTCAAGCGAATAACCTATTTTACAATACAAGAATACAAATTAAAGCATGTATACATTGACTAACTGTTAACAGGGTAATCTGTAACGTAAGTGAAGTCATTCATGTAATGAAACAGAGCTGGTGATTTTTTTTACCTCGTTACTAATGCTATTTGACATAGAGTTGCAACCAGAAATGTCATTAAAAAAATCACTTTGTCTCGGCCTCGTCGACAGAGTTGGCGATATTTGTATGTCACATCACGGCTAAAAAGCGTTTATGGAGATTATTCGATGATTTTCTTTGCTTGCAAATGTAACGTCAGTTTAATAGTCGAAACTGGATGAGGTCGCAGATAAAGTGGCGTTGTTGTTAACGATTTGGAAAGCAAACAACCGTTGTGCTCTCGTTGCAAATCCGCCACGTGAGATTGAATATCCGATTTAGTGTGATTTTTCGAATTGCTAATGGACAGTATCTCCGGTAATAAATCTCTGAGACTCTCCGATATTCCTGTTTATATGGTTATATTTGTTAATAATATATTGTTCGGAATCAGGAATGGGAATCATTAAAAAAAATATATTAAAATTAGTGAGGTAGTAATGGAGGCTTAACTAACAATATTGTATTATATTTATATCTTATTTCTTTATTTATAGGATATTCTTCTTATCCTATCGATTTAATGGCTGCCCATCGTGGTGAAAAGATTTGCCAATCGACGTAAAGTATTCGTTTATTTTTGCCCAGAGTGCACCAGACGTGCAGGAAAGAAGTGGTACGTTGTGCCGGTGGAACCCCTAGGATATTGACAATTACAGACGTCTTTTAGTTCATAAATTAGGATTTAGGTATGTTATCCATACAGAACAAAATAAAAAACATCGAATTATTATCAAAGCCCTTTTTGTAGATATTCTTCATTTTTACTATTATAAGTGCACATGGGAACATGTTTCTAAGTAGCTGATGTAATAATCAGTGCAGACTACTAAAAAACTGGACCGCAAAATTACGTGAAATTACATCTATTTGCCAAGTTATATTGAAATCGGTTACCGGAAAATGCGCAAACCCGGATTCATCCCTTAGTTCGTCACTATACGGAACTTGTCACAGGAGATAATAAAAATCGGTTCTCACTACTCAAAATATATTGAGAGAAAAAAACACCTTGAATTGGGGAATAGCAAAATCAACCATAAAATAATTGCTCCTTATAATAAAATTTAGCTATTTATAAAAATGAATCTTCATACGGTGAACCCTTAAAGGTGGATGATTTTCTTCAAAATTAAATGCGACCATTATGGAGGTACCCTCTTTCCATCAAAAAAGAATCATCAAATTCGGTTCACAAATACCGGAGTTATCGCGTAACATACATATAAAAAAACATACAGTCGAATTGAGAACCTCCTCCTTTTTTTGAAATCGGTTGAAAACCATGAAAAATAAATCTACTTATATCATAATTTCATATTTTGCAAAATAATTTTACCGTTCGTGATCGCTTCCAGTTTCTTTATTTCTAGGTCTTTCATTATTCTTTAACTATGATTCTTTCTGTAATTGATGTTTTGCACATACGTAAACTTTGCGTAAATTTAATAATAGACTGCCTCCGTGGCCGAACTGTTACCGTGCTGGACTGCCACGCAGTGGTCCCGGATTCGATTTCCGGGCCGGGAGAAATATTTATAAGGCCTACATTTATTTCACTTGTGAGTTTGGATGTAATTTGTGGTTGTCTATGTGTGCATCCATGACACCCGCGACACAGGGTTTCCCTAGTGCGGGGCTAGTAATAGTAGTAATAATAATAGTAATATTAGGCTAGTAAGTACACCTTATTATTATTATTAATGAAATTTCAAATATTCAAATTTTATTCGCAACACTGCTGGTGAAATTACAGGTACAATGGATTTGTCAACTTATGTCTCAGGGTGACGGGCGCAGTGCCCCTCAGATCTTTGCGATTTAAAGCTTTGAGTGGCATTGCAACAGTTATGGAAGGGCGTGTAGTTTACCATTTGACACACGACTTGTTCGTCCCGTCACTTGTATAATAAAAAAAAGCGTAAAGTATCTGGTGACGTCACAGTGACGTAATTATTTGTTTAATGAACTACAGTCTACCCTCACTGTACAGATCGTATATCAGTCTCTACAATACAATTACGTCTAGTGGCCAAAGTGCAAAATGATGTCTAATGATGTCACAAAGACGTAGACCACTTAAAATTCACATTGTGACGGGACCCCAACTGCTCGACCCTGAGGGTTGCATTAGCTTTCACCCGTATATACTCCACAATATCGCTAGACTTTGTGGAGTAATGAAGCCATGACATCGTCATCGGTATCGTTCGAAATTACTAATATCAAGTGTTATCAGTAAGGTAAGTAATATCAATATTTCAATCACCAAATTGAATACTTGTTATTAGCAACGTCGTGATATTATCTTATGCATTATAAAAACTGAAATTGAGTCTTAAATACAAGAAACATTTGTTATTAGTAAACTTAACCGGTTTGGAGGTCCCAGGACTATACCTTGTGGTACTCTACATGGAGAGTATGAAACTGCAGAAAGCTTTGCAAATGTTCTGGTTTGAATGATAATTAATTCCATGTTTACTAATCAGCGCTTCTTATATTTCTCTCAAAATAAGTTTGATTTTTAATCTTCTAAATATTAAGTATTATGGGCACTGAAAGTATAAAACAAAGTTAATCAAAATATAACAAAGTTTGTTCTAAGAATAATTGAAAAATTCAAAGTGAGTGTAGAACAAATAAGAAGGTAGCCCAGGACGGAAAGGTTTTAAAAACTTTCCTTTTTACTTTGAAAATTTGTCTTATTATTAAAATTTTACCTGACATTCTTAAGGTCACAGGAAGAGCTTATATCTGTTTCTCCTTAAAAGGACAATTCTGTAAGGACGCCTACGCAACCAAATCTTGATCCTATTTTAGATACTAAGTATAAAACTCAATGACATTCATTAAACGCGATCTACTTCTATTTCCTACGGGATTCTCATGTGGTCTAAAGCGGCAGATATACAATTATATAGTGTACCGTTTAGATTCTCGGATTTCTCTCAGAGAAAAAATATACATAATTTCGTTAAGAAAGAAGATATCCATAATATTAACCCTAAAACTAAGTCCAAACTCATGGTACCGTACGTTTTGATTTAACTAAGGTAAAATATTCTTTTAAGGGGAGCTGTACACGTTTTTACAATAAGATTCCGGAGCATATATTAAGTTTACCATTTCCTAAGTTTAAATCTTACATCAAAAGTATTTTAATTAAAAGTCATACTTCAGAATTGTAGACTACGTGTTGGATAAAGATGTATGGAAAGACAACGTGAGTCTAGATTCCACACAAATATGATTCAATATTTGCAGCATTTAAGTTACAACAAACAAACAACAAGTAACAATGTAACAATGTTCTTATGAACAAAGTAACAATGTTCTTATGAATCATTGACCATCAAAAGACGATTGATGTCATTCATATTTCAAATGAAATGAACATTTTATTGGTCAATGGTTCATTAAAAACATTTTTATTTGATTTTAAAATCCTAATCGTGTATAGCAACTTTAACTTTTTTTGTAATACCAAGTGACCAACAAGTCGTGCGCCTGGTGGTAAGCGACACGCCTGTCCATAACAGTTGCAGTGCCACTCAGAGCTTTAAATCATAAAGATCTTAGGGGCACTACCAATCACGCGTCACCTTGAGACATACGTTGAGAAGTCCCATGTGCCTGTAATTTCACCCTTACCCTTCCAAACCAGAATGCAGTAATGCTCACATTGCGGCAGGAAGAGGTAAGGAGGCAGTACTTCCCTGGACAAACTTTTTGACAAGGAGCTCTAATGCTACTAAAAACGTGACGTGGATCATGGACGTGTTGCAATGTCCATGATTATATTCACTTTTCTTTGTCATAAAGCAAGCAAACAAAAACCATCAACTTTGCTCCTTAATTTTATATGACAACCTTGCTAACGACCGTCATCTGGCGACTTAATAAACATAACAGATTCATACGACACTAGTGTCAGTTTGAACTATCAAACTGACGTGACATTGTACACAAAGAAACTATGAGCGAGACCACTTAATGTGTTTCGTAGATGGCCTAGTAAATCGTTTCTGTAATGTTTAGAAAACAACACGTAATAATATTAGCTAAGATTTATCCTTTCGTAAACCACATCACGTAAACAATGAACCGGGTTCCGTTACACTTTGTCTGAAGCGATAACTGTCGTCGACATACTAATTGACAATAAATAAATACAATCATGATTATCTTTATGTTGTCTCTTTTCTTCTAGAATTAATTTGTGCAAAAATGTCTTCGATATTCCCTCTGAGTCACCGAACAAATTTTCTATTTACACTTCCTCCATGATGTTTATGAATTAGCATGAAGCGGACACTGGTATAATTATTATTAAGACAATTAGACGAAAACAATATTGTCACTAATATTTCTTACCATCGTATGACTTTTTTAATTTTCGCGATATTTCAAAACGGTTACACGGTCCATGATCACGGGTTGACTGGTGTGATAAAAATAAATCAAACCGTGGTAATAAACTGTTGTGAGTGATAATCATTTAACGAATAACCACGAAAGACTTAAAATTTAAAATGAATTCGCACCCCTAATAGAATAATCCTCTCCAATTCTTGTAACTCTATCGACAATAGTAGTTAATAGAATTAGAAGAATTGGAGAGGATGTGGGTTACAATAAAATGGCAGTAAGGCTGGAACTGGCGATAGTTACGTATATTTTTGAATTTCTACCCTAAGTAAAGTTGTCCTGACAAGAACACGGGGCAGAAGCGGCGGTGGCGGCCACCGCTGCTAGCGACTCAGCTGCTGGCCCGGGCATCATTCACATGTGCCCCCGCTACTCTCCATCGAGTAGCTAATACAATTGAGTTATTTACCTTACGTATAATAAGTTAGAGTTTTAGCCTTATGTATAATAAGTTACATTTCTTAAATTATTTTATTTATGTGCCTTCTCTAACGAATTAGGTTTTGTTTGTAATGTTAGTGTTAAGTTGTGATGCAGAAATTAATAATGTGAATGGGTGGATGGGTGGATGAATGCATGAATGAATGAATGAAAATTTTTTTTTCTGTATCTAATGGAGCAATAAACATTTTTAACGTAACTCCACTTATGCCATTCTTCTATGAGGGGTACGAATTCATGTATAACCAAACGTTGTTTTTGTTATAGAAAGCGTTAATAACTGTTTAATTTATTTCTGAGCGTCGAAAGTGCTTAAAATATAGTTTTAAATTTCGTAAAGGGAACTTCTGAATATCATTAGGGAATCTAAATTGCTTACTTAAATAAATTTGTGACTCTGTGGAAATGACTATAAAGAACAGCCAGTTTTTTTCCATTTACTTCCCTTAACGTAAGTTATATTTTCGTAAATATACTGTAACGTCAGCCTAAGCATATTAATTTCTTTCAATTTATCTCTCAGAGTACTCTAGGGGCCAATTTGTAAAGAAAATTTTCTACTACGTGTACTGTGCCGCAAATATGTTTTTTTTTATGATAATTTTAACTTCACGAAACCTACCCATGACAGTTGCAGTGCCACTTAAATCTTGAAATCGCAAAGACAAAAAAGTTTTAATGCTATGATGTTTTATTACACTTTACCATCATGGTCTACTAAGTATATTAGCAAATATTTTTCGAAAGTTTTTATTACATTGCTTGGTGTAAGTCCACATCTGAAAAATTACAACTTTACAGGAATTAATTTTATAAGTCGTTGTTTTTAGGCCTATATAGGAGACATCAAATTTCACGTACCTATACATAATTTATTTAATTTAGTTCTTCATTTTTAATTTTTATTGAATTGATATTCAATTATTTTTTGTGAAATTACTCCACTAGTTTGTTATAATTATTAATACAAAGATCGAACACTCAGAAAAAATTCCTTCGATCTTTCGTCTTCAAGCTTCTTAATATTTTTATAACTTTCACGTGTTCACTTTTCGATGTTACGATACAAATAATACAAAATACAAATACAAAATGCCTTATTTCTCTCAGAAACATCCATAAGTAATTACATCACATGTGAAATAAAAGTTCCTTAGTAAGAACTGGAGTCTGTACTAGGTTGGGGACCTGTCTTACTAATCACCAGGCTCACTCCTTCTAGGTGTATTGAAAAAGTAACATCATTTAAAAAAATACAATCATTTAATTAACAAGAAACGATGTATTGTGTTCGTGTGTGCGTCCTTGTGCGAATGTGAGTGCGTGTGTGAGTGTGAGTGATGTAAGTACGTTTGACGATGTATTATATTCTTTACTGCATCAAACTAATACAGAAAAAATATTAATTGTTACATAAAAGGTGAACGTAACCCAAGGCAATGGGAGAGCAAAAGTTATGACTTTTGTTCTTGAAAGTGTTGTTTGAAAGTTATAAGCAGGCGACATTGTGCAAGAGAGAAAGAAGGAGAAATATTAATAAAGTAATAAATAAATTCTGTAACGGTATTAAGCGGGGTGTAGCAGGTAGCATTCAGCATAAAAGCAGGACACGAAGTACATGTTTATTGACATACTAACCAGAAGGTTCTATTCCAATCTGTGCAGGAGGTTCTACGGCTACGCGACTAGAGGGAACTACGAAACCTGTCCCATAGGTAGAAATGGCTTATGTATATAAGAGCTTTCAATCGCGAAGATCTGAGGGGCACTACACTGCGCCCATCACACTAAGTTCCGTGTGCCAGTAATTTCACCAGCAGTTTCATCACGTTCCAGGAGAGTACCGAAAGAGAGGTAGATGGTGCTACGGAGTACCCGAGATGGTTATGATGCGGTAATTGGGGACTGCGACCTGCTATCCTACAGCTGCAAAGTGCCGCACTAGGTCAGATTCCTATGGAGATTCGGATCTTAATCAGGATACAGTACAAAATTCTTCATTCAAAATCAATACTTGCTGTGAATAATCGTTCTATTTTGATCCTAACGACATCTAGCGACAACGCATGTTTACAACGTTTTTTGTTGTAAAATATTTTGTTAGATTGTGATGTTACATCAAAATAATTTTAACAAATTGCCGAATATCATAATAAGAATTATGTGGGACGACGTGAGTGGTCGAGTGCCTTGTACACCGGTTTTCATGGTGTAGCCATCTATGAAGTCCTGCAATCGATCCCCGGCAGGATCAATGTAGAAAACTAAATTTTCTATGTTGTCTCGAGTCTGGTTGTTTGTGGTAAATATCGTTGTTATTTCCGATTTACATAACACAAGTGCTTTAGTCACTTACTTTGGAATCAGAGCAACGTATGTGATGTGTCTGATATTAAAATGTAAAAAAAATAATTAAAAAATAATAATTATAATATAACTTTGATCTTTCTGTGACATATTAAGTTTTGTATAATATATTTTACGTGAAATTTAAAACAATATTATTGCAGTCATGCTTTTTACTTTATTTCAAACCGTATTCCATTAACTTTATTCATTACTCTAGGAGTTTATTTAGACTTTTCCGTGTTTTTAAACCGGCTTATTGCAGAGTCGAGATGTTCTCTTAAAAATGTTATTGCAACTACAAACGGAGAGAAAATTAGAATATATTTTAATTAAACACATTTCGTGCAATAAGGCCATACGTATCCACAAACTGACAACTTTCCAAGAAACAGGTGTATTCTAAAAACGAAATTAATCTATAACTTTTTTATGTATTTATTGAGACTTTTTGTGAAAAAACTCCACTAGTTTTGTTATAATTATGAATACAAGAAGTTGTAGTAGTTGTAGAGCTCCTTGTGAAAGAATTCATCCATTTGCCGCCAAGCAGTAATATCAGCATTACTGTGTTCCGGTTTTGAAGGGTAAGGGTGCTGGTGAAATTACAGGCACATGGGACTTGTCAGCTTATGTCTCAAGGTGACGGGCGCAGTGGCAGTGCCCCTCATATCTTTTGGATCGGAAGCTCTGAGTGGCACTGCAATTGTTATGGCCAGGCGTGTAGCTTCCCAAGTAAAAGTAAGTCCCAAGTGTAAGGTCCCCACTAAAAAAAACAAAACGTATTTATCAAAGCACTATAACCCTTGAGACACGAGTCAATTTTGCACGTCACGGAACGTGTGACGTCACTGCCTTTTGTCCCTAAACATTCGTTCAGATTGTTGGGGTTGACAGGCTCTTTTTGCACCAAGTGTGGAGGGTTAATTTATAGACGAGTAGTTATTTTGTAACAATGTTACACAAAGCAGCGTAACACCCGGAAGGTCCACTTGATGGAAAGTTAGCAAACTAAGGCCTTATGCAACGTGCATGCATAGCATGGTGTTGCCAACTTGTAGTTGTATCACTAAATATGGTGAAATTACAGGCACATGGGACTAAACGAGGCATCCTCAGGGGTTGTTGACTGCTCGACACTCGGCCGAAGAGTGAGAATGCCGCGTGGAGAGGCGAAACACGTGTCGGGTATATTTTTAGTGGAGGTTTGTGACTGTATTTGCGCTTATGTTATTAATTTTATGCGGAGGGAGGGTGGGATAATTAACTGCATGAAAAAACACTCAAGCGCAGCTATTTTGCACGATTTAACTCACTTCACTGGGTTCGCGGAGTAGCAAATTAATTTATGTACTTCCATTTTTATTGAATTGAAAAGCTGTACTTAAACTAAATAATCTTTTTTGGCCGTTTATATCCACTATGGTTGATTTAAATTCCTTTCTAAAAAGTTGTCGAATTCTCTATTATTAAAACAGTTTTTTAATACCAAAAAGTAAATTATCAACTAGGAAATGAAAATTGCAAATATTGGTTTTTTCATACATACGTTTTGGGCCCTTTACTTTTACCCCAGGTATTTTGGTCGGTATAATTTTGGTCAGGGCGAACTGACCAGGCCCTTTAGTCTTGTTCTCAAAACAATTACTACCAAATAATGAATACTGGAGCAAATTAAAAGACAATGTACAGGAATGAAGTTTCATTTACATCATGCGTGTTTAAATTTTCTATAATATAAATATAATATAAATAATATAATATAATTAATAAAATAATATAATTTCTATAATAAAATTTAAATAACCCGTTTATGCGTTCAAATGTCAACTCAAAGAGCACATTCTAAGTCTACAAAACACGTCTGGAACAATTTTATTTGTGTAATGCGCCTCAAAACACAAAATTAAAAAGAAAAAGCAGAGTGAATCTTTATTGAGACATTAGCTGAAATTTGTGTTATGTTTCCTATTTAATTATATTGTTTCATGTTTAAATTTTTATTTAACTGGCGTCCACGTTTGTTTTTATTTTATTCATATATTTTTATTTCTTTTAATCGGCATTTTCGAAAGGGGTCCACTGAAAACCAGCGCTGTGGCCCTGCCGCAGCATTAGCTGAGTTGGGTCCTTTTCAGCGCAATAATACACTTTAATACTAATTATTAATATTGTACTCCACGTGTATTGTGCTGAATAAATTACATTTCTTTCTTTCTTTCTTTCTTTCTAATTTTGCACAACAATGAAGTTTCATTTACATCATGTGTTGTTTAATTTGGCCCAGTATTATTTATTTAACAGTAACTGTTTCGGATGGAAAATGAGAGTAAGCCCCCAAATTTAGATCCGGAATAAAAGGTAGTTTAATTTTTTATGTGTAAATAACAACCGTGAAAACCTAAGAACTCGACAGTGCTGAGTGACATTGCGGGTGATGTCAGGAAATGCAAAACTCTTTTAAAAAGACACTATTTTGGTTTGTAGTATAATATCTATACCACTTATTTAAATGTAAACTTTTTTTTTACCAATGTAAGTGTGCATTTGACCTCCATCTCACCTGATGGAAAGTGACGATGAGGTCGACGATGCATGCACACCTAAATAATGCTTATTCACTCTCGCCTTGAAAAGGTCCAAGTTATAACGTTTAGGGAACAAGTCTGCAGGCAGGGATTTCTACTCCATAGTCGTTCGCCATATAAACGTGGAAGCGTAACGCTTCGTGCGAATCTTTGGAATATCCACAACATAGGGGTGGAAGCCAAGCCTACGCCTAGTCCCCCGATGATGTAAAGGCGAAGGCGGAATTAAATCGTGTAATTCCATCGCACACTCTCCGTGATATATCCTGTAAAATACCGATAAGCAGGCAACTTTTCGGCGGTGTACAAGGCTCTGCAGCTTCGCCTCCACTAATTCCAAATCACCTATAAGCCTCTTGACACGCTTGTCAATTGAATTCAAGGTGGCCAGCAGGTATGTAGCAGAGCCATCCCAAAGATGTCAGCAGTTCTCCATAATGTCCGGACTTGTGCTTGATACAGCTGAAGCAACTATTCTGAAGTGAAGTAGCGCCTCACCCTGGAAAGGATGCTAAGCTTCCTGGCTGCATTTTTGGCCTATATACTATGGAACTAGTTAACATTATAGTAAATTGTAAGTTAATTTAATTGTCGAGCTTGCTATGTCATCACTAGGTGGTTAAACCAATAAGTTTTTGCCTAGCGATCGAAGAGTCGCTTTTCGTAAAATTGGTTCTTGAAATTGAATAAATAAGAAAAATAATATAAATTATCAACTAATTTACTTACTGCAGTATTTTATTATTAATGCAATGCAATTAATTAATGTAGCTAGTAAAATTTGTGGTTGGTAGGAATGTTGCTTTGGGAGGTTTCAGGACGGCAACATTGGTATGGATATGTTGGGATATTCGGTACCCAGCGGGCGAGTGGCCACTGGATGCTAGATTTTTTTTGGAAAAGTGCGTATTTGACCTCTATCGCACCTGATGGAAACGGACGATACAATTTCGGGTTTTTTATGATGACATGATGTCACTAACACAGCTTTGTTGTATTCGTAGGACCGTAAAGCACTAAGCTGTAAAGTATCATATATTTTGTAGTTGCTTAAACAAAAGAATTTTAATGTCCATGTCGTATCTTTACATGACGCTACGGCTAAAAAGTCGTTGAAAACCAAATACAAAGATTCGACAAACAAGCACATAGAAAAATTCGTAAGGTCCGCTGGTTCGTTCCGTGGTTCAGTTGGCATAGCGTCTGCCACGGTTTGCTAAAAGACGTCGGTTCGAATCCGGCCGGGTCGAAGGAATTTTTTCTAAGTGTAATACCATATAATAAAACACTACTTCTAACTAATCTACACGAATTGCACTTGTCAGCGACGTGTGGCGCAATCTGGTGTCAGGTAACACGGTCGCGGAATCACCGATATCTACATGACACCCTTCGGCCAAAACTCTTCCTTCATGAAGGCCGACAGACGTTCGGTCGGCATTCTCATCATAAACGAATTAAAATTTACGTTGTGGCGGGACTCCAACCGCTCGACCCTCAGGGTGTATTTGGCTTTATGTCTGATGTACTCCACTATCTCCTCAGACTTCATGGAGTAATGCAGTCGTGACAGGTACAGCAGCGTCGTCTGTATGGCCGGACGCAGCAGGAAGTTCGGTCCTGTCGGTGCTGTGCCACACTGGTTACGGCTGGTGGGTTTCCTCTTCCTCTTCACCACATTTGTGAAGCAGTCCTCATCGCACCGGTCGGCCTGCATCTGTAGTTTTGCAACTATAGAAACAGGCTCACGGCGGCAACGCGGCAGAAGCTCAGTATGACCTGATGAGGTGCAACTATAATTAAATCATTGAAGATCTGTGCCACTATTAACGGACCCTGGACTTTGATTTGTGTAAGCAGTAGATCACACAGATCAATAAATAAATAATGAACACGCCCATGCTATGGACACACATAGATAACCACAAATTACATCCAAACCCACGAGATAAATAAATGTGGGCCACTCAGATTACAAATTGCTCAAACCTTATACCGCTGCAATATAGTTGCTTCTTTTTTGGAGAACTAAATAAACATCCCGAACTCGTCGTCGTTCAGCTATTAACCACTAGATGGCAGCACATTGATTGAAATTTCAATATAAAATCAAAATTCGTAACTTGCAATAACAAGTTTTCGTGGCAATGAACTTTCAACGATATGCCAACAGGGTAAAGTTTAAATTATATTAACAGTCAATATCAAAATTTTATAGTGTTTCAAATTTCATACATAGTTAGTAATCGAGGCTTAAAGCACTTCCATTGTTTTTTTTTCTTTTGTGATAGTTCACATTGTGCGAGTCATGAGGAGACAGCGGATTTTATTTATGACTTACACCACGCACCAACAGGAGCTTATCATTCATCAAAGTCAAAGAGCGTTATAGATCAGTTTCACTCTTTTATTTTGTAGTCTATTTTATATTTGTGTTTTACGTGTCTTCGGGAGAGGTGCGATATTTTTTTAATATTCTTGGAGTCACGTGGTTCTAATTCAGTACTGCTATAGTAGGAATTCGCTTCTCTCTTTTAAACAGTGGTATTTTAGTTGTTAAGCAAGCAAGCTTAATGGCACTTAATATTTTATTTTCTTTGGGAGTTTAGTTATAACGTTAAATTAAACGATTTTCAAAACTTGAACTTATTGACAAAGTTCTAGACTTTTCTTTAAACACAAACTATGCATTTTTTAAGTTTCCATGTGTTAACGTTGAGTAAAAAACCGACCTGAAAAGTTCGTGGAATTTTGCCAAGTAAAATTTGCCAAGTTTTATTTAAAATCTGTTATCGGAAAGTGCATCAAACAGGATTCATCCCCTAAATGGGACCAATACTGAGGTACCCTCTTTCCAACAAAAAA
>NW_020653900.1:10207151-10240014 GCF_003589595.1 Hyposmocoma kahamanoa | reverse complement strand
TTTGTACAGTAGTTAAAATTACGAACTTTCTGTTGCGTTTGCAGCTGGTACCTTAAAGATTAAACTTTAACCAGGATTCTAATTTACCATACAATACGCACTTACATTCTACGGTTGGGCATCTCTTAATGAAAGGGTTCGAGTCATAATTTAGTGCTAAAAAATAAAAAGAGAATAACAACATCCTTTTTCCAAAATCCATAGTGCTGCGAAAATTCATTTGTCATCCTGTTTTTGTGCACTCAACGGGAATAAAGAGTTAACGAGATCTTTTGATTTATTATAGTGATTACCATAGCCATTGCTGACATTGACTGGGTACGTAATATTCCCATCTTAATACCTATAAGTACACTCGTATAATTTTGTTTTATTTTAATATTTCAAACCTAACACTAGCTGAAGTATTTTTCTTTACTAACAAATTTTATGAATGTATCTGAAATAATTGGATTATTATTATTATTATTATAAAAATGTATAAAAAGCAAGAAAAATATAACCAGAACGAAGTGTGCTATAGCAAACCCCGCTTAAAGATTAAGCAGTATGTCAATTACACAATTGTACATTATATTTATTCGGTTTCAATTTCAATTCCTCATCATTGTATACTTATTGAGTAGCATTCCATTTCTTTATTTATTTATTTTTATTGCCAACCCAAAAACCAACTTTTCTCTCAGCTTTTCAAAGGTTAGTTGGAAGAAATATCTTTATGGGACACAACACACGCCTTTGTACACTACTATTTTAATTATTTCTTAAAATGTGGATTGGATTTACTTTGTGGTACAATAAAGTGTTTAAAGAAATATATAAAATACGCCCCACTGCTGGGCTCGGGTCCCCTCTAACTTTAGACTTCACACGTTTTTCAAGGGTCATGAAGGGTTTGTGAGAAGTATTGCTGCTAAATTTTTACAAATGTAACATCATTACCAACCTATCTCAGACCACTCCAGGACATAGACCTCTCCCAACGTGCGCCATTCGCCAGGTCTTCAACTTATCGCAGCCATCTGCTGCCAGCAGCCTTTCGCAGGTTGTGACTCCATATAGTTAAAGGGTGTCCTACACTACGTTCACAAAAGTATGTAACATAGAAGTTAAAGTCATAGATAGATACATACAAGACGCACTATACAGTGCGATTTTTTTATTGGAACAGTATGGTGAAATCCTAAACCATAAGTGATTGAAAAAGGGTAACTCTCTTTGCATTACGGCGAGATGAAAATCATATTGAACGTTTATTGACGCATTAAATAGTACTATTTATATAACAAATTGTATGGAAAAAAAAACATTTTATTAAATTTAATCAACTTTTGCTGTTCTGATTTTTTCTTCAATGAAATGATCCTTCAAAGAAACTGAGTGTTAATTAAATAATCTCAGTACAGAGTACTAAAAAACCGACCTCAAAAGTCATTCATCTCTTAGTTTGCCACCCAGAGGTGTAATATTTTCTTCAAATTTAAATGAGATATGCGTTGCTCGAGGTAGCTGCTGGCCCTTGGGTTTTCCAGACAGTCTATTAATTTTTTAGATAAAATTTTGTACAGATGAAGGGCCTGTGGGGTGGCCAAGGATTTCGACTCCAAAGGCTGTAAATATGTAGTCGTAGCCGAGATCCTGGTACTTATTACTTATTATTCTTTCAGCCAGCTCAGCTGCGGAGCCAGCCCTCTTGCTGGTGTGCTGGAGATGGGATGGGGCAAGTGTGTCGGTACATGTGGCATTCCACACCAGTGCCCGACTTATACTCCAATGGATGAGAGTCATTCCGTCCGGGCGTTTGCGATCCGATCCGATACTAGCAGAGGGGAAAGCGTGTGGCCAGTGGCCAGATTCCCGATTGGACGCCGCTTCTAGTCGCGCTCGATCTATTGGGGTGCAATGATTCACTAAGTCACTTAGTCTTTTTTCACAGTACATTATTTCAGCTTCTTTGAAATTTGAGGTCGAGCGGAGTATTTTCGTTGGGCAAGTCTGGTTCCAGGCGTTTCTGGACTCAATTAACCACGTCACCTCGCAGTTTGTTGGCGGAAGCCTTAGGATACTTCCTACGAGATTGACCGTGCTGTAGATTGAGGACAAGGGCCGGATAAACTAGAGTATTTATTTGGTCTGTGATAACAATCTTTCTCAAATGCGCATGCTACTTTGTATCTTCGAGTCCAAGGAGTATCACTACGTACCTATCATTGGACCCCGACCGTTACATTGTATCACAATGAAGTTTCCAGCTGCAATGGTATGCGTAATTACGGTACACGTATAACGTTTATGTTGCTTCTAGATATTTCTATGTTAATGAATGTAAATTTTATGTTTGTTGTGCATTTGCAAGTCGACAATGTTTCAAACTTAGTAAGTTTACGTTAGGCAAACTTAAGATGGTAAGTTTTGCATTCCATCACACACAAATAAAGTTCCATCCTGTTTTGAATGTTAACTATTGAAACTATTTAACTAAAGACATTCGAAAAACGCAATCTAGAAACGAATGTGTAAGGTATTATAATTTTTTTCTGCAGAAACGTGTCGCTAGTGCAAGTTATAGTCTGCGGCCAGAGTGTGAGGGATAAGTTTAAAAAGATTATCATTCGTACACTAACGTCACAGTACATTTACGAAAATGTTATTTATGTTAAGAAGAATAGTTATTTTTTTATTAAAAATAGTAACAGGCATAACACTCTAGCTATTATTCACAGTCGTCTTAACTAAGTCGCAAATTCATTTAAGGGGTAATATATAAGCTTTTATAAAAAGATTCCGATTGATATTCAAAATTTGCTATTTACATGGTTTAAAACTATAGGGAACCAAGAACTTTACACTAAAGGTTATTGTTACTACGCAGCGTCTGTGCGCTTGGATGACAAGAATCCGTGGTAGTCACCTGTTTAGCTCTTACAGGGTAGTCTCAATCTAAGATGTTTCAAATAAATATTGTGAATGTTAAAATGTATATTTAAAAGAGCAACTTCTAGAGTTTCCTGCTTATTCTGCCTTACGGATGAGCAGTAGAGTTTAATTAATATGACGATTTCACTTGTAAATTGCTTACGTATAAATAAACGTGATTTGAATTTGAAATTCCTTAACCCGTTAATGTCCACAAACGGATTTACCGTAAAATTAAATATATAAAATACCTAACTGGTGCCCGGGACTTTGCTGCGTAGAATAAGTACTTCGAGTAGTCTAATGTACTATACTAATTTTCATAGTTTCAGTGGTTCTCTAATTTAAGATTAATTTTTGTGACAAAAAATCCATCAAAATTGGTTCAGCAGTTTAGGCGTGAAAACGTAACAGGGTTACTTTCGCATTTATATGTATTTTTTTTTATTATATCAAGTGACGGGACGAATAAGTCATGTGCCTAGTGAGAAGTTATACGCCTGTCTAAAAAAGTTGCAGTGCCACTCAGAGCTTTAAATCGCAAAGATCTGAGGGGCACCACCACTGCGCCTGACATATAAGTTTTTCTTTTTTTTTATAATATCAAGTGATGGGACGAATAAGTCGTGCGCCTGATGGTAAGCTACACGCCTATCCATAACAGTCACTCAGAGGTGTAAGTCGCCAAGATCTTAAGGGCACTGCCACAGTGCCCGTCACCCTGAGACGTAAATTGACAAGTCCCAAGTGCCTGTAATTTCGCCAGCACCCTTACCCTTCTAAGCCGCAACACAGTAATGCTCACGTTACTGTTTGGCGGCAGAAGTGGGTAAAGTGGCACTACTTCCTTGAACTAACTCTTTCACAAGGAGCTCTGCTGCCATTAAAAATATAATATTAGTTTGGTTGTTAATGGTAGTCTAATGGTTTGAACTTTCGCCTCTCAAACAAAGGCCGTGGTTTCGAGTCCGGGTTCACACCTCTGAGTTCCTCGGAATTTATGTGCAAAATTTAATTTTATTTCAAATTTTCTCCATTTTTTACAAGAGTGACCCATGCCCAGCTGTCAGTCGTATGAATGGAGTAATGATGAATATGATAGTTCGGGGTACCCCGTTGCGCTACAAGGATCTCAAAAAACGGGCTATAAAGTGTGATTTCCAAACACTTTCTCTCTGGTTGCCGCCTACTGCTTCTCCATAGAGAAGTATCAACAACGTGCAGAAAAAACTCAACGATTTATTTAAATTTTTATTGAATTGATATTCAATTATTTTTTTTACGCGAAATTACTCCAGTAGTTTGTTATAATTATAGTATTAATAATTATATCAATGATTTATGTTAAAGAAAAGTAGTGACATTTTTATGTAAGTACTGTCCTTAGACGGGTTAAATTATATCTCACCCCTCATGGAAGAATGGCATAAGTGGAGTTATGTCAAAAACGTTTATTGCTCCAGTAGATACATAAAAATCCACCCACATCCTCTCCAATTCTTGGAATTCTATCAACTAATATTGTAGTTACTTTCAAAATCACACGCTTATAAAAAAAAGGATCAAATTTTACTTTTAATTGACAACAAAATGTTTTTTTATAAGTCCACAAAAACAGTGCTTATAAGAATAATAATATCTATTAAATAAATAATTCTTCTTCTTGTTATCGACATTATAAGAAGAAGAAGAAAATTTGATAGAGCCTCCTCACGGCGCACACCGGTAAAAGCTAGGCAGGTAGGTACGTAGGTGGTAAGGCAGTGTCTAGACTGGCTAATCTTCCCAACACGATGCTTCAACCTACTTACGACCGACTGCTCTGAAGGTTATCTCAATTGCCAGTTTTCTGAAAATAAATCGACTGTTCTTTCAATAAATAATGATACTTGATATTATAACATCACCAGGCAGATTACCTACAAGGCGAGACAGAAAACTTTTTTTTAGTTACTTAAAGATCTTGCGTCACAACAAGTAGTTTCTCGCAGCTTGTGTCAGTCGATAATTACTTACTGTATCCCAGTATGGGGTGGAACGAGTAAAACAAGATTTATTAAGCTGAAAATAGCAGAAAGGTTACGCGAAAACTATTCAAGGTTATGAGAAACACATTCTAACAACTTGGCTCAAAACATGTAGGTACCTCATGTATTATTGAACAAAAACCGGTGAATTCATAAAAAATAAAATGGAATTTATTAATCACTTGTACCACTCAAAATTATCGGTCGAATATATAAATGTCTGGCAACACAATAATTGTACATGGCAATGTCTAATGGCTTCAAATGGTAGGTATTCAGGTATCGGGATTATTTAAAAAAATAGGTCTAATCGTTTTTAGCAGGTCTGTAAGAAATATCCACTAATTCTTTTATAACTTATTCATGACCAGCCCATTATTATATTAATACAATTCTAGGTTGGCTAAAAGCTGTTAAAACCTATATTAAAAGCTTAGATGATGGAAAAAAGATTTATTTTATCCATCCGCTAAGATTTAAAGGCACTTAATGGCTTGTCAATGTCATAGAGATTTTTTTATTTGGTTTCTGTTCTGTATTTCATTTGATTCGCGTCTCGGGATGTTACTATTTGTGTTTTTCAAGTATTCGTTATTAACTTTTGGCTATTCTTTACGGATATTCTCTCAATCTAACCCGATTATTAGCTACAGTGACAGCTGTCAAATACGACAATAGATTTCAGGTTGTAAACATTTTTTTTTAAATATGGCGTTCATTTTACTCATTCATTTCATTTTAATTCTAGTGCTATTTTGAAATAACCTTTGTTAGATGCCTTTCAAATACGACGATGTATGTACGTTTCTTCGAACGCAGTATTGTTTATCGTATAATTGCATAAATGTATTGTTCAGCAATTTGTTTTGAAATTAAAAAGATTTCAATAATGGATCCTTTACTATATAATTTTGGAATTTTTTTGACATAAGTTGTTCCTCGGTACACAATTCGGGCCAAAACTTAACACCGCCTCTGTGTTAGATATCTGCTTTTCATTTAAACTTCAAATTTATCGTATCAATATAATCCGTAAAACACATTGACTTACAAAAAGTCAATGGTAAAACAATAAAAGTTAGAACGATATTTGGCTCACGTCATATAAGATTTCTTGAATATTGTAGTACAGTCAATGGCCTTAAATACTAAACCCATAACCGACTATTTGGTTTTGAGTAGATCAGTGTGAAGAAAGGTGTTAAACAAACTTAACCAGTGAGTTGTAAAATTCATTTTGATATGACTTCCTTATTGCGTAATTAGTGATATTTTTTTTTGCCCACGCCCATGTGCCGACCCCACCTTGCGTGGGATTAGGACAGAAAGATGAAGAAGAAGAAGAAGACTCACTAGGGAAACACACATAGACAACCACAAATTACACCCGTCATCATTGGTCATTGACTTAACCCAAGACTTTGACCCAAGGTCATTGACTTACAATTATATGGACGTCGGGTCCGCGCTAAAAAGTGTCCGAACTTATAGGGCGTTAAAATCATATACAGAGCGTCATTCACGCTTTAGTCTTCGTTTGTTCGACTGACAGCGAAGCAAGCAAAATTAGACAGTACTGCGATGACATATTACAATTTAAATTCAACGTTTTAGCTTTTTCATATTCCTTTACATGTCACTACGTTTAAATAGGTGGACTTGGGACATTTTTTCGTGGTTTTTGTATTAGACCCGTCGTCCATTTATTTGTAAATATTTCTCCCGGCCCGGTAATGGACCCGAGACCATTGCGTGGCAGACCAGCACGGTAAACCATCGGCCACAGAAACTGTTTATTTGGAATTTATATTGTGAATGACATTTTAAGAAATTCTTTAATCCAATTTGATCTTTAATTTCATTACTAAATACAAATTTCAACCAAAAAGCTCATATTTCTTTACACCTTTCTGTTGAATGCGTAAGAAGGCTCTCTTAGGGCATCGATTGTACCTATTTATACACGTAGTTATAACTTCATCTCTCATTACAATGAAATACTTACAATAGTATTACATAATCTTTTTGTGAGTTCACAAAGAGGTTTTGTTATATAAGATCCCTTTTATTCTCACCAAGAGGATAATAGAGTAACCTCTATATTAATAACATAATTCTAGAGCCTATAAATATTGGATTCTTTCTAGAAATACTTCGAAAAAGAAAGTGAACCTTAGCAAAAAAAAAACATGTCTATTACAACAGCGGCTTGCGGTATTACCTACCTCGTTATACTCGTACCATAGATCACAAAGGGAGTAACCACACTTATGACATGGAATCGCTTCAAGGTGATCTGATAATGTTTTATGTCAATGTATTGTGAGCTAAAAAGACGTTGTGCATTTTGCATCTACTTGTGCGATACTGCTTAACACACGTCGGCTACTCTGTTACCTACAAATTTCCATACACAGCCGACGACGGCTGATAGCGACGTCAACACCCGAACGGTGAGGCTGTTCGGGTGTTGATTCGATGCCTAAATGAAGGCCAAACGACTCCGAAGGTGCGAAGGCCATATTTCATAACCCAATAGGAAACGATATGGCCGCCTCGATTTCTGAACCGTGGTGTCTACCCGAATGGTCGAGTAGAAACCTGAACAGCCGCGGCGATTCATCATCTTAGAGCGATTGTCTTAAAATCATTGCACTTGCCTCCCTACTCCCCACAAAAAGTATGATTCACCTGCTCTCGTGCCTACTGTGTTCGACCAGCTGCACCCGCAAAGACCTGCTAAAGGAAACAGATAGGGACTTACATTTGATTGCCTTTTTCATTCACTCGACTAGAAGAAGAAGAAGACTACATATAAATCAAAATGATATGCTACAAGATGCGTTGAAGAGACGTATCACCGCAAGCAACTTAGTAGACGACGCAACACCCGTATGACATTGCTTTTAATACAACACGTATCGTAGAACATGATCGCTTCAAGCCGATCCGCGACGATAAAATTAGTGTGACTCCTTAAACAAACAAACCACCGATTGAGTATACCACCGTGCCGTTGACAAGATTGATCTTTACATTTTGATGATCACCATTTTTCTGAATTGTTAAGATTTTTTTATTGATATTTCGACACAAAGAATACTACCAAAGTAGTATACTCTAGTCTAGTCACTAGTCTTTTTGGTTGAAATAAAATCCAATACAAAATATTCAACGAAAACTGACCTGTAGGGCTAGCACAATAGGGCGCGACTTGCGCGAGAGCGACATAAAGCACGAGATACTGTTATTTTCGCATAGCGTTATCATGCTAGCCCTACTGTTTTTTCTAGATATCTATTTCAAGACAATAAGTCGACCATCAATGTTGTGCTTTTAAAAAAATAATGACATGAATTTGAGATTGTATTTCGACTTTGTACTTCAGGGAATAATTAACATTGTACGTAAAATCATTTATTTCATGTTAGAAACACATTTCGAAATTCACAATGATAACAATGCTGTTGTATAATAAGAGTATGTATGTTTTTTTGAGTAAAGTTACTTTTTTTTTTATTATACAATAAGGTTACAATAAAAGCTTAAATACTAGAAACTAAAACTAGGATTAAATTATACAAATAAAATTGCGCAAGGTGCCCAAGATGCCGGCAGCGTTCCCCCTTTGTAAGGCTATGGTAATACATTGGGCAAAGTAGCTACCAGCCCTTAGGTTTCACAGACAGTTTTTTGGATAAAGTTTTGTACACATGAAGAGCCAAGGTATTCGATTCCAAAGTGTGCAAATAGGTAGTCGGAGCCGAAGCCCTGGTACGTATTGCTCTTTATTCTTTCCGCCAGTTCAGCTGCGGAGCCCTCTTGCAGGTGTGTTGGATATGGGATGGGGCAAGTGTGTCGGCATACGTAGCATCCAACACCAGTGCCCGGCTCCAACGGATGAGTGTAATTTTTTAATATATAGATATCAAATGACATTAATAACGTTATAAGTTGACTGCACGGTAATCCTTCATAGTATTAGACTGCACTACCTTGTAAAAGAGTTCGTCTAGGGAAATACTGCCACTTTACCTATTTCTGCCGCCAAGCAGTAATGTCATTATTACTGTGTTCCGGTTTTGAAGGGTAAGGGTGCAGGTGAAAATGCAGGCACATGGGACGTGTCAACTTATGTCTCACGTTGACGGGCGCAGTGGCAGTGCTCCTCAGATCTTTGCGATTTAAAGCTTTGAGTGGCACTGCAACTGTTACGGACAAGCGTGTTCGTCCCGTCACTTCATATTATAAAAAAAATCTAATGCGTGCATTACATTGTACTATAGTTTTGTACTTTAAAACAATGACGTTCCAACACTATTAAACATAAGAGAGAAAGAATAAAACCAATGTAATATTATCCATTTAATTTATTTCAATCATATCACATACTTGTTGCAGTCCTAATTGCCTATCTTACGTATACATTTTTACATAATAGTAGACTTAGCACGAGCGCGAAAAAATTCTTTAAATTATCAATTTACACTCGAAAATGACGCATGACCACCTCATACAAAACCGCTACAGTCCGTAATGCAAAAGAAAAATTTATACGGGCTAATGCTATGCCTGCAAAACAAACATGGCACTTGACAGTTGTAATGTATTTAAACACGACATGTGAAGTATCACCCTTATCATATAGTGAGTATTAAAAAGACTAATTTCTTCTACTAGTACACGAACATCAATTAATATTAAAAATGCAATATTTCAGAGTTAATACATAACGTCAAACTTTAACCTCAATTATAGAACTTGAAACTGTCCAGTTAACAAAGTATTGCTGATAGCAAGTGCGATGTACTACATAAATAACTAAATTTTCAATCATAATGGAAGTTTATATGGGTATTACTATCGCGCGCGTATCGGCCAATCGTACGCGACAATTGGTTACAATTTGCGGCGGCAAACGACAGTGTCGGCGACGCTGAGAATCGTTTTTATAGAAACCAACTGTAAACTCGCCTGCAATCTATCGCTGCAGCTGAGTTGAGTCAGTCAAAACAAACTTCTCCCATTTATCATAAGAAATAAGGACAGAGTTTTTATTTCACACCGAACACATGACAAAAAAAGATTACAAACAACTCTGAGACAGACACCCTTCACAAAAGAAAGAAATATATAAGCACCTTTACGAAAAATTAAATGAAGCTGAAAAATGTTCAAAAATATAACAATAGGTGGTTGGGTGAGCATTTTCAACGGTGGTATCACCTTTGTAAATGGCCAAGAATTGCCTTTCAGATATTTTTTTCTATAACTGTCAGGCAGTCAAGAACTTTCAATCTTTTCGACGAACGGATTAAAAGGGATTAGTATTCTGAGCGTTATTTTTGTTCTTCCTCAGAATAATAATTTTTCGCTTCCACAAAGTCAAGAAAGTTTTGGCAGTTGAATTTTATCTTTTTATGAAACAAATATTCCGCAGTGCCTTTTTGAGCCTAACACCTTATTAACCTAACCACACGAGAGACGTAACCCCGAATTTTTAAACAAATCATTATTAATTCAAGCGAATTTGCAAACTTTATGAAATTAAACTTTGTTACACGCACAGTCATATGAATTCAAAAATAATTTAACTTCATTTTCCTTACACTCCGTTTACGTTTCGTACTAAAAAAGGTATAAGTTGACCAATCGAAAATGTAAATGGATCGTACAAACCGACAACAGCAAAGAGTAAGCAGTTACGTGCAAAGTCACGATTTTACAGTACAGCGTTTCGAAAGTAAAAATTTGATATTTTCTGATGTACGAGACCGAATTAGCTAAAATTTTGAACAATGAGGCAATATAAAAAGCTAATTACTAATTGACATTCAAAATATACTAAAATATCAAGTTGTTACTTTATTCCTTAAATCTATGACTATAGAATGCTTCAATTCTTTCAACCGGCTAACACCGATGAAACCCATTGGCTCTAAATTTGACAATTTTTTTATATTCAATTAATTTAATCATTTACGAATTGAACTGATTGAAACAACTGACAGTATTATCGCATTTTTTTTTGCATCGGAACAACTTGCGCGTTGACAGCCGCTTTGAACCCACCGGAGACAAATGATCCACCTCCTCGACCGTCCCGACATCCTGACACTATATCGATATAATATATTATTCTCTGAAGTTTTTACTTTCAAAATGCTCTACAATGAAATTGTGAATTTGCAGATAACCGGTTAGTCTTTGCAGTCGTCGATATAGGGTATCGAATTAAATGGATTTTACTAAAGTTATTTAGAGGATTTTAATTCTTTAAATGATACAATCACATGAAATTCTATCGATTCGATAAAGCGCGTCTGCGGCGCGTATACGCGCAGATCATGCGCGTTTACGGCGCGTATAAAATAGGCCTTGTACATAGGCTCTTAGTAACAGTTCACGACATAAATTGTGTCTAAAGAATAGCTATGTGTAGAATTCTAAAACACACGGGACAAATATTAACGAATCTACGAAAGCAACGTTACTGTGGATACCGCGAAAATAAAGCCAGGCAATACGTGAAACGCGCATGTGCATGGTCTCTTAGGTCACATGATAAAAAGTGAAATGTCAAATATTCTTGCGCCATTAAACCTCGTCTTAGTACAAGTAATGATGAAGTAGGCTAAGATAGCATAAAGACGCACGTAACAAATCAATATAAGTTACCAAACTACAATAAACCAGTCAACTACCAACCAACAATTCTTTCGTATCTATCTATCTGTCATCACAATTGGTACCGTCAAGTTGGATAACTTAGAATTTCCTTCTAAATTTGAATAAAACTGGTTTGAAGCTACTTTTTCTCAGAAAACTTTTAGTCAAATTTATTACATAACTACGTAAAACGGAAATTAAAATTTACAAGACTTGTATTGTAAGCATTTTTCTTGTGTTATTTATTACAAATATGCGTTTATCAAAACTACATGTAAGTTACAGGCGACACTTACAGGTTCAATGGCATGCTGTTTAAACAAAAGTCTGCATTTGTAATGCTGTCCACAGAATTGTAGCTACGTTTGAAGACTATATACATTACATATTAGTCATATATACAATTCTGCTTTCAGATCTTACAAGTATGAATCTACAAGCGTTCAAGATTACAAATTCTGTTTTTTTTTATAAACATAATTTCCACGACCTCGTAAAAACTTTCTCATAAAATGTAGTTTGTGAACATGTATACTTATAAATTTTGCTAAGCGTGACACAGCTACAATTTTTCGTCTTTCGCGACAGGCTAAGGCATTTAAGCCACACTGCCAGATCTTAAATTTTAATTCGAAAAGATGAAATATTCTAGATGTCGAATTTGACATAACATTGACAGTTATCAAAGAAGTTTTGAATGAATAAGATTAATGAAGTTTAGGCTGTATGGCTTGACGCCACAGCAGTTAAAACTATAAAAAAATCTACGCACCATTTTCCCAGGACGGAAAAATAAAGGAACATTTTCCGTTCGCAGTGTTCAACGAGTGAAAAGTAGTGTGCTTCAGTTTCTTTTTTGTACTTACCCGTTGCTTGTTGCTAGGTAAATGGTATCCTCAAGTGAATAATAAATTGTTCACATTAGTAGATATCGCAAAAGAAAGATCGTTAAGTGTACCCCGCCACATCCAAGATCGAATCCAGTTCATATCATTGTTGCATTTTTTAATCGTAAATACTGAAAAGAAAATTATTCTATACTATTATATATACAATGCTATTCATTTTTTATATTATTTTCTTTGAATATTATCCCTAGTATTTCGACTGAATTTGTAGTATCCGTGATCATGAAAAAAATTTAAAAAAACGTGAGTTGTTTGCTTAGACTATGGAAGGAAAAGCGCGGGAAAGCTCGATTTAGGCGGGTTAGTTTTTCGACTTAGAAATTGAATATTTAATAATAATTGTAATTAGGTGGTCAGGAGTGTAGTATATGTGTAAATATTATTTATTTGATTGTATATATTGTTTTTTGTGTAAATAATAATCGTCTTCTGGTGAGTTTTATCATTATTTCTTTTGCCTAAAATGGACGAACCCCCTGATCCAGGGGGCACAGTCCCCACAGTTGGTAGAAACGTGATTATTGCCTCCAATGATTCCAGTATGGACACGGACCATACTGATAACTCTCTAAAAGGAAGAAAACGTATTCGGCAGCGTAAAATTTTCAAACATTGCAATAAGAAAAAACGTAACACTAAGTCTCAATTAGACAATGGATGTGGTAGTTCAGATAGCGACATTTGCGGTACCAAGTTTAACAGTACTACAGAAATTTTCTCGACGCCCCCATCATCTTCCCCGTTTCAGCCTGTTGCTGCTCCCATACCTACCCTTTCTACGAATACTAATACTACCCAGAAAGACAAGGATTTGCCAGGCCGCCGATTGTTTGAGCATCAAGATATCTCACCGTATGTAGTTCATGTACAAAGATTAACCACTTCCTTTAATGACGGAACCTCTATACACCCAGTTCACTTTGGAAATTTTCTTAAAAAGAATGGTTTTAAAAACATAATTAATGGTAGTGTGAAAAAGATTGGCAAGAACAGAGTTTCCCTATCCTTCTCAGATTTCCAGAGCGCTAATTTTTTCTTGAAGGACACTAGTTTGGTAGCTAGCAATTACAAAGCTTTTATACCTACCTTCAGCATTACCAGAATGGGCCTAGTTCGTGGAGTTCCTGCAGACCTAATCCCTGAAGGAGTGAAAGAAAGTATGTCAGTTCATATTGGTTGTGGAGATATTGTTAAGATAAGACTTTTGAATTATAAGGTGACTGTTGACAATCAAACTACGTGGAAAGCCTCCCAAACTGTAGTTGTGACAAGTTCCACCAAAAAGAATATTTATGTTTTATAAATGCTCTTCAAGTAGAATTGTACATCTTTCCAACTGTCCAATGCTGTAATTGTTGTCGGTATGGACATACTAAATTGCAATGCCGTTCTAAGCCTCCATGTTTTAAGTGTAGGCAGGATCACTCAGGTGAATCATGTTCTGTAGATGAAGGTGACGCTCAGTGCTGTCACTGTTCTGGGTCTCATTTAGCTATTAGCAAGTCATGTCCAGAATATGAAAAGCAGAGGCGTATGAAAGTGTCTATGGCTCAAAATAGTATTTCTTATTCTGAAGCTTACAAACTTCATCCCGCAGCGACAAAGCCTTATGTTGATATTCTGGCTTCTCCACCTCCTCCACGTAGTTCTTTTACGTCTACTTCTCATAGTGCTACTTCATTATCTTACAAAAAAAACGGTGTTTTTAAAACCTAAAGACCCACCAAAGCAACGAACAGTCTATGATCAGAAAGCTCATAATGAGTTTGCTAAAGAGTATAATATGACCAATGAAAATTCTAGAGGAACAATGTTCAATTTTATTAATAATGAGGGCATTCAGCCTTCTATAGCTGATATTATTATATATTTGATAAATCTATTATCCCAGTCTATTATGATTGTACCGTCCAACGTTGCTTGCTTAACCCAAAGTTTAAATCAAAACTTTAATATTCACTCCCAACGCAACGGTAATATAGTGGAATTGCCGAAGCATACTAAATAAAAAATCTGACTTAATATATATTGTAAATAAATTTAATCCTTTTATTATTTCTCTATCTTAGACCTGGCTTAGACCTGAGTTCAGGTTTAAGATCCCAGGCTGTTCCTGTCTTCGCGAAGACAGAACTGATGGACATGGTGGTGTTGAGATTGACCTTTCAATATGTTCTCCTAGTTTATCACTTTCCTTAACATGGCAGACCTTGACATCTATTTTTGGTAGTGATCACTTCCCCATAGTCATTACTTTTCCATTTCAGAGTAAAAAGAACTTAAAATACAAGTCTAACTATAGATACAACTTACAAGGTGATAAATGGGATCAATTTAAAAAGCTTATTTAATCAAAGATGTCTACTCTACCCGATATAAACTGCAATAATGTCATAGAAAATTCAAATACTTTAGCTTTGTTAATTACTCAGTGTGCAGATGTAATAATTTAATTAATTATTTAATTTTCCCTATTAAAAACAGTTATTCAAACCTTATCTCCTCCCTTGTCTGGTGGGATGAAGAATGTACTTCAGCTGTGAAAAGGCGTAAAGAGGCTGCAAAACGATATCTATATAGTATGACTATCGAGAACTTTGAGTCGCTCAAGTTAATTATGTCTGAAACAAAAAAGGCTCTCAAAGAGAAGAAGTTTCAAACCTGGTGTAGATTTTGTGATTCCATCAGTCCTCAGTCCCAGTACCAACTCTTCTGTTGTATGAAACATGATACGTCGATTTAGATCTGCCTTGAAAGATTCCTCTTTAAGAAACTTACCTTTTGATATTGCTCAACAGTTCATTGATAAGTTAGCCCCTCCAATAGCCCAACAACAAATAGTTCTTGGTAAAGTTTTAGTTTCAAATGATGAATCAGGGTTAAGTTTGCCATTTTCGTTGAAAGAATTGTGAGGCCTTTTATCTAATGTAGATGGTTCTGCCCTTTATTATTATTTACAGTTGATTAACACATCCATGTTGACAGGTGAAATTTCGCCATCTTGGAAAAGCCAGATAGTGTTACCAGTTTTGAAACCAAATAAAAATCCAACAGAAAGCTCATCTTACCGTTCCATTGCAATGTCTTCTGTCTTAATCAAAACTGCTGAAACTTTAGTGAAAACCCGGTTGGATTGGTATGTTGAACATAACAATTTGTTGCCCAATAATCAGTACGGATTTCGAAAAGGTAGAAGCACCATGGACTGTCTCTCTATATTTACAACAGATATAAGATTAGCTTTTTCGATCGGTAATTCTATTTTAATCGCCTTTTTAGATATCAGTTCGGCATATGATAATGTTCTTTTTCCAATTTTAAAATCAAAATTAGATTGTTTAAAGGTTCGACCATTATTATCTAAGTTCATCATAAATTTATTAAACAATAGAACTATTAATGTTATAATTGATGAATATTCTTTACAGAGGACAATAAATAAAGGTCTTCCGCAAGGATCTGTTTTGAGTCCCATACTGTACAACATATACACTCATGATTTAGACAGGTATTTAGGTAATGGAGTTTCTATTTTGCAATATGCTGACGATGTTCTTTTATATGTTGAATCTAATATAAGTGACCAAGCTGTGAATGTACTATCAAATAAATTGACATTGTTAAAGTGCTGGTTAGATTCGAATGGTCTAGAGTTATCTGCTAGCAAAAGCTCCATTGTGTTTTTCTCAAGGCGTAAAGTTCATCCTGCAGTAAATGTTTCTTTTAATAATAACATAATCCCTGTTGTTGGCGAGGTTAAATATCTTGGTATTCTTTTTGATTGTAAAATGAATGGATCTCCTCATTGTGATTATGTTGTTAATAAATGTGAAAAGGTTCTTAACATGCTTAGATGTTTATGCGGGGTATGGTGGGGCAGCTATTCGTACTCTTCAAAGTTCCTGTAAAATGCTCTGATTAGGAGTATAATTGACTATGGACCTTTTACGCTGGAGCCATGTGGCTTGTCTAATCTTAAAAAGCTAGATAAGATTCAGTCGAAGGCCCTCAGAATAATAACCGGTGCTATGACATCAAGTCCGATAAATGTGATGCAAGTGGAGTGCGTTGAACCTACGCTTGCCCTTCGTCGACAGTTTCTAGCTGATAAATTCTTTTTCCGCATTATCCAATTTAATCGTCACTCTTTACTGCAAAAACTTGAGCTATTAAACAATCTAATAAATACCCCTGGTCATTGGCCTCACAAAAGTACTTCTTGCCTTATAAATAGTTATAGAAAATATCTTACATTACAAACTCCAACTCATAGTTTTGACAATCACCCACTATACGGTAGTAATTATGAATGCCTTATTTTGCCCCTTGACGTTTGTTTTGATTTTAGTGAAGTTAACAGACGTTTTGCTAACGCTTCTTTTAACTTTAACTTAGATGTTTATTGGCATTTCTACAATCATATTTTCACTGATGCCTCTAAACTAGATAACTCGGCCGTAGGAGTGGGTGTTCTTCATTCTCAATACAATATAATTCAAAAAACAAAGTTTCCTCCTGAAAAATCCGTTTTCACTGGTGAATGCGTAGGTCTTCTTAAGGCAGTTGAATACATTCTCTTAACAAAATTACATAAAACAATAATATTTTCTGATTTTAAAAGAGCTCTGCAGTCATTATGTAACTTCCTTTTTAAATCAGGTAACATTTTCACAATTATTTGTCAAATTCGTGAAGCCCTTTACAAGTGCCATTCAAAGGGTATTTCTGTATTATTTGTGTGAATACCAAGTCACAATGATATTAGAGGTAACTAGAGAGCCAATATCTTAGCTAAAGATGCAGTAAATAACGGCGATGTAGATTTATATAGAAACTTTGCTCATGACTTGGCTACACTACCTGCTATTTATCTTAAAGAATCTTGGCAAACTGTGTGGGAAACAAGCAGTAACGCTACGGGTAGATATTTTCGTGATATACAGCCTGACATCCCTGTCAAACCCTGGTTTTCGCGTATACATTTTGAGAAACGTGTTACTTCAATCATTACAAGAATGAGATTAGGACATACTAGCTCATCTGAACCCCTTATTCGCCTCCTGATTCAATGTGCGAATGCGAACAAGACATCGGCAGTCTGAACCACCTTTTCTTTTCCTGTCCAAGATATGACCGTGCTTCATTTTTTCAATCTATGATTTCTTTACAAATTCTTTTACCAACCTCTATTCCTCCGTTATATCGTATAATGAGTATTCCGTTTACAATGTTTTGGCTCAGTTTACAAGGAAAAATGATATTAAAATTTAGATTATTATTTATCCAATTATTTTCAGCTATCTCATTTCCATTTCCTTTCATAATTTCCATCCTTCATTGATTAGATTTATTTCTTCTACTTCCTATCCTATCCTGTTGATCACCTTTCCAAAATTCCGTTTGCTTTTATTTTCATTCCGCGATTTCCTTTCCCGGTTTTTAATTTCATATCCATAAACCCAACCAAAGTTCCACAACAACAACTGCAACGACAATAATAATTATCCTGAAATCTCAAGAAGCAAGAAAATATTTATTTGGAAGAATTATCAAAAATTTGCAACTCAGTGGAAATTGCATATGGCCAAAGCCTGGACTAAAAGGACAAAAAGACTATATTTTTTTTCCATCCTTTAAGATTGTTTGCTATGACAATAGTTTGACGGATCTGTTTTTTTTTCATTCTTACTTCGAGTATATTGCCTATACAATGTTTACCCAAGTCAGTTAAATTGCCAATGAAGAAAGATTTTCGCTATTCAAAATAACACGGTTCAAAAATACTTAAAACTCAGAGCAACTTTGAAACGGCCCCATAACGGACATTTTATTAAAAAGTTTTTTCCAATTCGTCATTCTAGTTATAGTAAATTTGGGTATGAAAGGACACACTCATTAATAAATGAAACTTATCTCTAAAAACAAACGACCCGTATAGCGTGTTTTGTATAGGTTTGACCCATTACGTCTCGAGCAGAGGTCGAGGGTTTGAATCCGAGATCGCACCTTTGAGTTTCTCGGAGTTTATGAGCTTTTCGATGAAGGAAAACATCGTGACAACGTGACCTATACTTCCAAGAAGGCTCACAACCCTCAGAAACGTGTGAAGTTCCCAAACCGCATTGGGTAAGCCTGGCAGATGGCCGAAACCCTCACCTGAGAGGAGACCCATGCCCAACAGCGGGACGTATAAATGGGTTGATAATGATGATGATTTCGACGAACACATTTTTATATTAATACAAGATCTTTTCTTTACCAAGACTGTTTACTTCATTGTAAAAGTTGTTTTCAAAAATGTACAACAACTTTAGAATGGATTTTGAGACTATAAAAACACCTGTGCCGTAAAAAAAGATCATATAGAAATAAACGTCGGAATTTTGGAATTAATATTGACGTTACGTAATAAAATACAATTAAGTACCTCAGATGGCGACTGTTATCTTCACATTGTTTTTATCAAGCACCTATTTCGGAAAACTACGAATAGTAAAAGCTATTGCTATCTATTGATAGGATGGTTAGAAAAAGATATGGCCTACATGTAAATACAGCAGAGATGGACTCTCTTATCGAGATAAGAATGGCTTTTAAATTTTTTGAATAACTCAAGTGACGGGACGAGCAAGTCGTGCTCCTTGTCGTAAGCGATACGCCGGTCCATAATAGTTGCAGTGCCACTCATAAATTTTATAAAAAAAGATATTTATATCTCCATAAAACATAGGCATACTAAAAAAACTATTTTTATTAAAAAAGGAACCGATTTCATCCTCTAGTTCGCCACCCTTAAAAGTAGAATATGATCTTCAAATTTAAATGGAACCAATACTGAGGTACCCCCTTTCCAACAAAAAAAAAGAAATCAAAATCAATCATCATTACAGAGAATACAATTGAGTGATGTGGACAAAAAGGTTAAAGATGAGTCTTTTGCATTGAAAATTGCTGATTTTCAGTCTTCACCTGTAGCTAGGTAAATCACAAAGATCTGAACGGCATTGCCACTACGACCGTTATCGTGAATCACTTCGTGAATACATATGTTGACAAGTCCCATGTGCCTGTAATTTGACCAGCACCATTACCCTTCAAACATGGAAAGCAATAATGCTCATTTTACTGCTTGGCGGCAGAAATATGGAAATAGGTAAGGTGGCAGTACTTCCCTGGGTGAACTCGTTCACAAGGAGCTCTACAGCAGTAGAAACTTATACTTCTAATGTGTAAACACGAGACTAATTTTGAAGTGATTACCTAGAAGATCTGTATATGATTGAAGTTGATAATTTTCATGGTATAAGTCTCTTTAAACTGACTTCAAAAAAAAGAAGGGGTTGTACGTTCGGCTGTATGTTTTCAAATATCTCGGTTAATTGTGGACCGATTTTGAAAATTCTTCTTTTGTATGAAACGACGTTGAACATACTCGAGTTGGTTCCTGATGCTGTTTGCATAAATTACAAATAAATTTCCGCAAATAAAAGTCGTCTTTTCACTTGACACAATATGTGTAATCAACAAATCACCGTCACTATGCCAACCAGAAAAGAAAATATAAAACGTACAAAGTCCGTAACAGTCCCATTGTCACCAAGAAGTTAGAAACTGACGAGATGATCCCATGGATATAAAAAAAGCCGATCGAACTTTGAGGTCGGTTTTTTTTTTTCAATTAAAAAGTTACAATTATTTAATATAGAAACGTGTCAAATATAGAAAATCATCCTCGAGGAAAGTTGTAAAGTATTGAAGGTAAGGAATACTTAGAAAAAATTCCTTCGATCGAGCGGACCTTACGAATTTCTATATCCTTGTTGTAGATATTTGTTTTTGGTTTTTTAACGACTTTTTTGCTATAGAATCATCTGTGATAAAATCTATTTCTGCAATACAATTCTAAATTATTTTTCATGCCATAAGAGAGGCGAGAATCTAACATACATGCTCAAAAGAATAATAAATATCACTTAGCAGAATAACTATGGATCGAGAACAAGGACGCACTTGGCGTCATTTCTATATTATTACTATGGCGTCATTATTTATTCATGGCACATACAAACGAGTGCGTGTCGGCTTACGGAGACAATTTGACAGCTGTCAAAGGGTACACGAGCCCCCACATACGGAACAATTTATCTTCACGATAGTTTCAAACAGATCGAGACGACGAATCGACAGTGTGTGTATATTTATCTTCACTATCCGTCGTTTCAGACTGGTACGGCGTTAACCATTAACTTGAACAAAAGGGTAGTAGTCACAGATTCATTCGATTGTCGTGTCGATCGAAACGAGGAATCGTCTATGTATGGGTCTGTATAAGTTACAAGGTTGGTAAAAGCGCAATAAGGACTATGCACACAAATCAGGGCCGTGCCCGGGACTTGGACGGGGCGTGCTAGTTTGTATGCACTGCGGGACCGTCCCGGTGCCGGCACGGACACGGACGTGTGTAACGAGCTCATACAAAATATACGCAACGATATTTTTTTGAGACCCTGACGGAGCACGGCCCTCCACAACCCGGACACGGCCCGGATATGTGTGGATAGATCTTTATTTGGACCGGTTAAAGTCTTAGGGTCGTATTCCAGAACTCTACTCAATGCTCAAGTCAGGATTTGAGCATACTTGAGTATGATTTCAAGCACTGGAAATACGACCCAAATGGCAAGGCCTTGAGTATGATTTTCTTGATGATTCTTGAAGTCCTGACTTAAGTATTGAGTAGAGTTCTGGAACACGACCCTTAGAGGATGGAAAAAAATAAAGTGAAAGTACACTTTGTTCACAAAAAACGTGCTAAGGCAGACGGCAACACATCAAACAAAAAAAACATTTTATTCCGTTGCGCTGGAAAGAAAAGTGTATAGTTTGTTGTGCTGTTGACTATACTAACAGGCGGTGATGGTGTCTAGTAACTATGAATATCAATATTAACATCACGTGCTCAATTCGATTGTATTTTTTTAAATGTAAAGAAGGAGGCAAACAAGTAGACGAGCTAATCGATGGGAGGTGGTCATTGTCACCCATGGACATTTGCAACATCAAATGAGCCGCCTATGCATTGCTAGCCTTTGAGAGCCCTGTAAACACGCTTTTTGAAGAACCCCGTACCATAGCGCAAAAGAAATGCTTCAGGATGAAGATCATTCCACATCTTGCAGGTTCGAGGAAGGAACGGACGAGATGTGCGCGTGGTCGAGGCGTGTGTTATTCGATTACTCCGGCATTTGTAAACTGATTATGATGATTCTTTTTTTTAATTGGAAAGAGTATTTCATTACTGGTCCCATTTAAATTTGAAGAGAATATTCCACCTGTAAGGGTGGCAATCCAGTATGAATCCGGTTACGCGCACTTTCCGGTAACCGATTCCAATAAAACTTGGCAAATAGATGTAATACCACGAAGTTTTGAGCTCGGTTTTTTTTATAAGTTATAATTATTGTATTCTGATTCTGAAGTTGAACAAGAACTTGACAGTCATTTTCACAAAGTCACAAATCCATTTACAGGGCAGTGTATACGCTTCTATAATAAGATTCCAGTTAATATTCAAAATTTGCCATTTACAATGTTTAAAACTATAGTGAAATGAAAACTTTACCTTGATGATTATTATACAGCTTCTGAATATCTTGTTTAGCTCTTTCAGGTTGCCACGATCTTATGATATTTGAAACAAATATGTACAAATTTTTAATCACCAAAAGCAACCCCTAGACATTATTACTCATTCTTATCAGGTGACGATTTAAAATGCAATTTGCTTACTTATGAATTAACAAAGATTATTTGATTTTGATACAATGCAGTTGTCTTTAGTCAAGATATACTATTATGCGTTTAGTTCCTATTTGTGAGCTAGATCAATTATTCCCAACGGTCACGGAGTCGGAGGTGGGCCTTATAGGACCGGAAGTCTATTACGTGCCCATCAGTGGTGAAGGCTCCATATAACACGATTCCTTGGCTTACCAAAAAAATATCCCCGAACTTTAGAAGGTGCTAAACGGAAAATGTCTCGTTTTGCACAATTTGCTGCGTATCTTCTACATCTTAAAATATTCTCCATCATTAATGCTTGCAGCAAGTCGTTTAATAGTACTTAGTTCAATTAATCATCAATATAGTGTCGTATAAGTAAATTTAAATGTATGTAAGAAGTTGGACCTTTTATTCGACACGAATTTCATCGTCCTAACCCCGGTCGGTCGCCGAGCGGACTCCGCGCTGCCGCCGCGCACGCAACCGCGTGCGTCTAACTGTCATGGCAAAATACTCTACTTTTACGTTTTAACATAAATGAGCATCCCGGCCACGCGGGCGAGACTGGCTTGAATTTGGTCTACTAGTTTAAAATTGTTTTTCTTTTGTTTTTTTATAATATCAGGTGACGGGACAAACAAGTCGTGCGTCTGATGGTAATCTACACGCCTGTCCAAATAGTTGCAGTGCCACTTAGAGCTTTAAATTGCAAAGATCTGAGGAGAACTACCACTGCGTCCGTCACCCTGAGACATATGTTAACAAGTCCCGTGTGCCTGTAATTTCACCAGCACCCTTACCCTTCAAAACCGGAACACAGTAATGCTGACATTACTGCTTAGCGGCAGAAATAGGTAAGGTGGCAGTACTACCCTGGATGAATTCGTTCACAAGGAGCTCCACTGCTACTAAATTGTATTATTCAGAAGAATTTAAATGTTTTTCGCTAGTAAATAGAATTCAGATTAGCCATTAATGTACATAAAGGCGTAGTAACTGGGCGGCAGTCGCGCGGCGGCCGCACGAAAACTTTCTCCTCGTGTATTTGGGCGCTTATTGTCAAATTGAAAGACGCATGATGCGAATGAAGCTTCATACTTTCTATATCTTCGTTCATACTTGATATAGTCTTTTCATATTTGGTCGAGTATTACTTATTTCACAGTAATTGTTTCGGACGAAGTACGGGAGAGACCCCCCAATACCAGTGCCGCTTGTACCTGTTATTTACTGTTACTTTTACTTGCAAAATATATGTTCTTATGCTCATCAAAATAATTAATTAATTCTAAGCATATCCCACAAATTTACGTTTGATTTAATTTAAGTCTAGGAAATGAAACTATTTTTTTAGATTTGAATCGCGTATATTAGTTTTTTCAAACAAATCGATGTTTCGGACCCTTTACAGGTCCCATGATCACGGTTGACTGAAGTGGTACAGTCATCAACCAGTTGTGTCTAATATTAATGCAAACCACCCTATTTTTTGACTATAGTTACAATAGTTATTAGATACCTAATTTTTAGTTTTAGAAATAAATATCCCAATTTACGCTCAATTACGTTTTACAAATTATTTTATTGAATGTTTTGTTTTCTTAAGTTCAATTTATTATTCATTAATAATATAAATTAGAACAAATTAAAACATATTAATTAGTACTGCAGCCTAATGTCTGTTTGGGATTTTTCATCAGAGGAAATACAGGATCGTATCGAGGTGGAGCCTAAAGTGCTGAGACTCTATTCTTTACATTAGCAGTATATTTCACCACATTTCCGAAACTGGACCTTTATTAACCTTTTTTTTATTGTAAATGTGCTTATGAATAAATAAAACTGTTACTATTATGTTTACTATGTTAAACAAATCGATTCTGACAATGCTTCAGGTCAATGCTTCGACACAAATTGACGACAACGCTCTCAGGTTCTTTAACCCTTAATCTCTCAATCCTTAGTGTCTAGTCTACTTGTAACCGGATACGCATAAAGCCAACGACATTATCTATAACATGGTTCATGATAATACTAACTCAACCGTACCCTATAAGACCAGATCTACATCACAACATAAATGTATGAAAAAACTCAAGACTGGTTAATCCAATAAAATGTGAAAAATACTAATACAAAATAAAAGTCTTTGATTATCCGTTTATTAAATTTCACGATATTTAACCACGGCGATTTGTTATAATTATTAAGTACAAAACTCGGGCACAAAGAAAAGTTATTTTCCGTCCCCATCGCTCTTCCAACTGAACTACAGGCCGAGTTGCCAAGGCGACGAAATTTTTCTATGACTTTTTTCGGCTTTCGATACCATAAACGATGTCTATAAGAGATTTATGAACCTTCTCACTCAGTCGGTAACTTTCCAACTACCACAAGCTGACGTTCTATTCTATACCTTCTCTCTTCAACGCCTTAACTTTGATTTTCTGATACCACACGCCATTAACTTTTCCCTTATATGGTTATGGTCTACATAACTTCGTCTTCTTCCTCTGACATTCTTTCCTTCGATTTTTCCATTTATGATGCTTCTAAGAAAATTGTCGTGACGTGTCAGATCTCAAACACCTTTCCCCTTCAATTCTCTATTGTCATTAATAAGCTTCTCTTTTACTGCACTATTGTTAACTGTCATTCGTTTGTATTTCCGTCCAGCTGATTGGTAGGTCTAGAAAAAGGAATGACGATGATGAACGAAAGGAAAGATCGAAGGAAAAAATGGCTGAGGAAGATAAGAAGAAAGGGAGACGAAGTTATGTAGACCATAACCATATAAGGAAAAAGTTAATGGCGTGTGGTATCAGAAAATCCAAGTTAACGCACAGGAAATCGCCGATATATTGGCGACATTGTTTAGAAGTCTGTGTCTGATTTTAGCTCTTTTTTTGCTAGTGGCTTTTAATGCTGCTTTCGTTGCATTCCCGATGCTGCGCCAACTATTGGCTGATCTAGGAACAATATTAATCTGATGTATAATAGATAACATGAAAAAATGAAACCCACATTACATCAAGACCTTATTACCTATTCGGTATTTTCCGGAATATTAAAGTTTTTATTATTATTTTTAGTATTTACTACTTTTGTTTGTTTTATTAATTAAATTGTCCTAAAAACCAATACATAATCTCAAATTTGGAAAACATCAAAAGTTCTAGCTATAAATAAATCCGCACCAAAATCTGAAATAAAGAATTATTGCGTTGCCTTATCTTTCGTCGAAATAATTACGCAAACCGTTTTATGGAAACTGATTTATGAACAACGTAAAAGGAGGTTTTGTGGTTTGAACGGATTTTCGTCGGGCGGTTCTACCGCTTCCAATCTTCTTAATGTTACCACTCTGCCGTGTCAAACCAACACACTGTAAAGTCACAGTATTTTGATTTCACAGCGCACATATCATTTCTCTAGGCCTAATCTATGCCCTGAAATTTCAACTTTTGAATGAGATATTAAAAAGTTAAATACACTGTAAGTTTTAAAAATTAGAAATTATTTGACATAACACAGTACGCAGCAATACAATCTTTTGGTTTGACATTGCGCGCGCGACATGCAGTACACTGTTGCGGCGCCTGAGTTAGCGAAAACTCTCGGATCGCGCAAATGTCTCAGGAGCGGTGTTCTATACTAACATTTATCGCGGTCTTAATTTTAGCAATAAAAAAAGGACATACTATCGTGTCAAACCAAAACATTGCAAGGTTCAATACAATATTTTGTGATTTCATAACAACAAGAATCTTTCGGATGTTAATTTTTCAATAGAAGTAACTTACTTTTTAAAGTAAAATTATAATGGCTAGAAAGATTTCTTTAATATCTAATGTTATACATTAGTTAAATGTATCTACTTATGTTATTAACCTCAAAAATTACAAAAAATCGAAAAATCATTTACGCAGTTTTTTCTCAAAATGCTGTTTTTGATATTACAATGTTTTGGTTTGACACGATAGAAGTACTTACCTATGCATTAGATCCTAGAAAGAAAGTTGACAAGCTTACTATGAAATTTAGACGACCTTTAATTAGATTGATTGTAAGAATCTCCTTATCAAAATTGCTTTTGCGCGCTTCTCAAAAGTAGGTCAGTATGGCCACTCATATTTTTTATTGTGTTTTTTTTATAATACCAAGTGACAGGACGAACAAGTCGTGCGCCTGGTGGTAAGCTACACACATGTCCATGACAGTTGCAGTGTTACTCAGAGCTTTATCCACAAAGATCTAAGGGGTACCGCCACTGCGTCCGTCACCCAGAGACCTATATTAACACCTAAGTAGGATGAAGCCACCAACCCGCAGTGAACCAGCTTGGCGGACTATGGCCTAAACACTCGCCTGAGAGGAGACCCGTGCCCAGCTGTGGCTTGATGATGATGGTGATGAAACTAATTATCTGAAAATTTATAGATCTTCTATTTAAGCAGAAAAAGTTATCGACTAATTTGATTCGTGGTTTTTTATTCCATAAAGGTATCGGTCTGAAAAGTTGTAATTTTTTATATCATGGATTATGTCATAGCATTATTTATATGATGGACGCAAAATGCTCAATGATAACATTAAAAAATAATCCGATTAACTAGACCTACCAAGTTTTTTTTTTTTTTTTTTTAATTAAAATACGTTTAGATACTTTGAGATAATATTTTTTTTTATCGCGAGGATCTGAGGGGTACTGCCACTGTGTCGCCCTGAGACATAAGTTGACAAGTCTCATATGCTTGTAATTTCACCAGCACCCTCACCCTTCAAAATCGGAACACAGTAATGCTAACATTACTGCTTGGCGGCAGAAACAGGTCAGGCGGCAGTACTTCCCTGGGCGAGCTTTTTCACAAGTGCTACTACTACTAGTTTAGTACTACTGCTACTAAATATTCTTATATTATCTCAAAACTAAATATAAGTCTTTTCGTAAAGTCTTTTCGTCTTTTATTTTTGTTATATTTATAGCAAATTTTAAGTAATGCCAATGCTTGGCACCTCATAACCTGAGAAAGTTTTCGTAGTAATTCATTCGAAATTTCTATGAACCAAACCTTTGGTAATTAACACTTGCTTTATACCATTGCCTTTGTCTTGGAAATGATCGCTTACAGAACACTAGAAGTGAGTCTCAGCCAATCTCTCATGACCTATGCCTTTTGGCTTGCGAAATTTGAAAGATTTGATTAAAATGTACTAAATATCCTTATTTTTGTATGGAAAACGCAACCGAGACGTTTTAAAATATTTTTCTAGACGTCCTATGGTCATACGTGAAAGTCAAATAATCATTTATTCTATAGATAAAATAAATTTACACTTGAAAACTTCTTTTTTAAAATTACAGCCCGTTCACTGCGCTGACCTCCCTAAGAAGAACGAGGGATTGCTCTTTTCAAATAAACTCAAATGCTATAGAATACGCTTGAATCATAATTGTGTGGAATCTAGACTCATTTTGTCTTTCCATATATTTTTATCTAACACATACTCTTCAATTTTGTAATATGTCTTTTCAATTAAAATACTTTTAATGTAAACTTTAAACTTAGGAAATGATAATCTTATTGTATGCTCCGGAATCTTATTGTAAAAACGTATTATATATACAGTTCCACTAAAAGAATCATTTATCTTAGTTAAACGAAATCGTGGTACCATGAGTTTGGACTTAGTTCTAAGGTTAATACTATGGATATATATCTTTCATAATGAAATTATGTATATTTTTAAAATATTTGAGTAAATGTACTGTGATGCCACAATCATGATACCAGTCTCCTTAAACTCTCCTTTCTCTCAGAGAGACCCGATACAGAATATTATGTATAGTGATAAATTTGATTGTGATATTTTCGTTATGTTACACTGGATACTTACGTGATCATAGGAATAATATTGCCTGAATCTGAATCACTTCACATATATTGCATCACTTCACTTATAATGTACATACACTTTGATATACACGGGGTCTTAGGAAGATAAGTTAGAATCGGTACGCGTAAGCTCTGCTTGGCGGTAGACAAAATTAATAATAAATGATATGGATCTGACGGACACTGCCACTACGCCCGTCACCCAGACACGTAAGTTGACAAATCCACCAGTAATGCACTACTACTGCTCGGTGGCAGAAATAGGTCAGTACTTCACTGAACGAACTCTTTCACAAGAGACTACTATATTTGTATATGCAATGCATTTAATATTTGAATTAGTAGAGGAAAATGAAGATGGAACACGTGTGACCTCAATTTAATTAAATATTGCTGAATAAAATGGAGAAGTGAAGACCAACACGTAGTTGGCGTGGCAAACTAAATCCTCATATGAGATCTTGTACTGTAGGTGCGTAAAATCGCGATGAGTGGAAGACAGGAGGCCTTTGCTCTAGTGGTATATAATAAAAAGATTATTTATCCTACGTTTCTACGACTATAGTCTACTACACTACTACTCCTCCGTCACGCTCAATTAATCCAAGAAACAACAACTTAATATTTCTTATTAAATTTATTAATAACAATTTAAATTCGACATTACATATTTATTTATGTAAGTATACAGTTCTATCTGGGATTGTGTACATATAGAGATTATCCTGTTATCATGAAATATTTTTCTATTGAGTTAGTATATTTTAGTTTTTAAGCATTATCAAACCCTTTATCAGAAAAGTACATAAATTACACTAGTAATTGTCATGATAAAAGGTTACTAACATAATTCTATTCAGAATTCGATGTTCTAGTTTATTACGTAAATGACCAGATTTCGTAGACTTTGTATAGCAGAATGGAACAGATAACATTTATTGCAACGTCACAATATATAAAAGTAGACAACAAAAGAATAAATAAAATCAAAATTATAACAAAAGACAACGAAACATATATTTATAATAACAAATAATCAATACAATTTGTGTTTTAACTGCCTCCGTGGCCGAACGGTTACCATGCCGGACTGCCACGCAGAGGTCCCAGGTTCGATTCCCGGGCCGGGAGAAATGTTTGTATGGCTTACATTTATTTCTCTCGTGAGTTTGGATGTAATTTGTGGTTGTCTATGTGTGTCCATGGCACCCGCGACACAGGGTTTCCCTAGTGCGGGGCTACATTGAGTGTGTGCGTTATTTTTTTATTTATTAACCCTGTCATGTGTGTGGTGTGGCGTACGCAATAGATCTCACTCTGCAAATGTCATGGCAGGGATTACATTGTGAGTTGTCACAGTCACACAGTTTCAGTGGACCCTACACGCAAAGTCGTGTCCCTTTTGTTGAAGGAACGACAAGAATGTTGTGTGTCAATAAATAAACAGCATACTCTAGCTAAATTCCATATAAAACAAAACGTTGCTATACAAGCAGCGACGGCATAGAAGAAGAACATTTTTTGTCAATTATCATTATTTAGGCTAGCTCTGCCCACGGCCTGCTCGCGTAATAAGAATTTAAATAGGTAAGTAGGTAATTGGAGTATCTAGAACTAATTAATACAAATTTCGCCAATTATTATTTATAATGATTGGAATTTAAAACTTCTATGAACAAACTTCACAAACATTTCTTCAAGATGAGCATTATCAATAGCCTGATAGAATTTCAGGGAAGAAACATTGAAATTGTAGTAACGGTAACCCTAAAAAATCATATGTTTTTGTTTGTTGACGTTTTCTTCTGGTGTTCTTCTCAAGGAAACAACGACAGAAAAAACTGATTTTTGATCAAAATGGGACGTAGTGAGTTTTACCTTTTAACCGACGATATTTATTTAGTATTTACAAAACTTATCACTTACTCATTAATTTAAACACTTAATTATATTTTAAATTATCAAATACATAAATATATACGTTACATATTTATAGTTATTAAGTTTTACTACAATTTTTGATTCACAAATCCATTGTTAAACTACTCAACCTCTCTCTACCTCCAAAATAAACAAACAATAATCACAGAATTTGTATATTTCGTACCTACACAAAATGAAATTGATAATTTTAAACCGAAACTCTAGATAAAATTGATAATTACATTGTCCCGGTTAAGTCAGGTGTGATTAGTGTTTTGACAGTTTGACACAAACTAGTCCATTCCACAGCTTGTGTCAAACTTACATATTTTCTAACAAAATTTTAACTATGTGTAATTACCCTATTTGTAATAATGTACAACTTTTATAACACAAATGGTTTATGTAAACGATAAATAACTAAAATAACCTTTCGAAGCTTAACTAACGATAGTAGTAGAGTAGGTTTCGGTAGAGGCATATACTAATATAACCTAATGGTTCACCTACAGCCTCTCAAGTGGAGGTCGTGGGTTTAAATCCGGGTGGGTCTTCAATCATTGAGTTTCTCCGAATTTTATTTGAAATTTACCATGAGCTTTTCGGCGAAGGAGAACATGTTCACATTACACAAGGGTTTGAAATATTTAGAACAAAAATTTCAAAGAGTCGCTTTGATGCTAATGTTGTTATTAAAATATTTTTTAATACATGTTAGTAACACTTTCAAATATTATTGTATTCTTTCTACGGCTCCGGGTTACGAATCAGAAGACCGAAAATACATTTGCCCGAAATAACGTTTGCATGAATTTCCATAATCCCGAAAATATTCTTTTAGGTTTTTCGGGAGAAATATGTGTATGGCCTACATTTATTTCTCTCGTGAGTTTGAGTGTAATTTGTGGTTGTCTATATGTGTGTCTATGGCACCCGCGACATAGGGTTTCCCTAATGCGGGGCAATGTTGAGTGTGTGCGTTATTATAATTATTATTATTAATTAGTACCTAAGTATTTATTTTGGAAAGCATTTCTCTTGTGCTATCAATATCGCGCATTTTAATTTTGTAATTATCTCACAACGGCAAATACCCTACTACCGTCATAGCCGTACTTTTTCATGCACAAGAAACATTGGCAAGACCTATAAGCAGTACGACTATGCCTTTTGACGGAATCAACCGTCGTCAGTGATAAACCGTAATGATTATATTGAATCAATGTAAGCACTACGGCATATAGAAAAGTGGTGACGTTTTTGAGCGCAGTATAATTTCAGTATTATGCACGAACGGGTTAAGAAAATGATAAGAAAAGAAAGGAAACCAGAGCTGATGCTGGCTTGATAAAAGACCATAATATAAAGCTTTAATATGTGATTACATCAATGAGTGAACTGTACATAGAAAGGAGAGAATACAGGAATTTATCCAGGAAACATAGCTTGAACTTAAGAAGAAAGTGACAAGTATTAACAGAGAGCATCTTACACCGCCAAAATGCGTTAAAAATCAAAAGTTGGATGAATGACAAAATATATCAACTTAAGAAACAAAGAAGGTAATTGAAGCAGACTGAAACTAGGTAACTCTCTGTACATACTCCCCATGAGTATCAGAGCAACAGAATCCCAGAGCAGAACCAATTTACAAAAGTTCATTTTCCAAATTGGTTCTACTAGGAATCGTACCAGGGATCAAGAATGATGGAATTTATTCCGGGGCATAACTCAGAACACCCAGGCCAAAACAATTTTCGAAAAGTTCAGATTTAGTTTTATAGTTGATTGAGCTGATTTTTTACGGTTTTTAAAAAAAATCTCGAATAACTCGAGAAATCGGGTACAAGAATTCTCGAAACTCAAGAAAAAAAAGTCAGACCACCCTAACTCGTTATGAATGGCATTGTATGAAATTCAACATTTACGTATAAAATTTATTTATAAATAATAAAGGCTACTCCATTATACCTGTGTTCAAGTAGTTTTCACTAGAAGCTACATATGGTGCATTTTGGTAAGTTTCCAGTAGAAGCTGAATATGGTGTTTTTTTGCGCCTTTCATTTGTTGCAGTACTGCAATGACATTAGAATTTAAATTCAACGTTTTAGCTTTTTCATATTCCTTTACATGTCACTTCGTTTAAATAGGTTGACTTGGGACATTTTTTCGTGGTTTTTGTATTAGACCCGTCGTCCATTTATTTGTTAGTCAATGAATAAGTGTCACAAATTCTTTTCATTTTGGATAGGTGTTTATTGTACAAATTCATATTTTATAACACTTGTACGTATTTAATGGAACAACCTGGTTTGTTAATAAGTGAATATATTTTTAAATTAAGTAATGTACGTGAAAGCGTGTAACTGGGCGTTCGCCGCGCGGAAGCCGCGCGAGTACTTTCGCGTCGTGTAGCTGGGCGCTTTTTATTATTGTCTCATTATAAGATTTTACAAACCGTACAGCTGCGGGACGAATGTACGTACTTGCACAGAACAAAGGCGGGGTTCACGCAGTTCCTCGGCGCCTCCACCACTTGTAGAGAGGGTCGTAGCTTGGGTTAGCGTGAGGCACTTTTTAAAGATAAAACAGGACTATATCCATGAAATAAATATTTATTGCGTATTTTCAGTTCGAAGCTTGTTCTAAAACAACCAAGGTATTCTTCTTTTTCAATCCTATTTTTTTAATTTACTTTTTATTAATGTATCCTACTTTTTCAAACCTAAATTCATTCAG
>NW_020653900.1:10117579-10207141 GCF_003589595.1 Hyposmocoma kahamanoa | reverse complement strand
AGCGAATATAAACGCGAACACGACTGTATTTACGGGAAATGTGGAGCTAGCGGATTTTTTAATAAGCCTAACTTATCAACAGCAAAAAATGAGATTTGATTTTGTTGATGACATTTCTGCAAATCAAAGATCATATATTTCTCAAAGTGGATCTCTGGCAAAAAAACTGAATATAAACGCGAACGCGACTGTATTTTCCGAAAATGTAGAGTCACAAAATCGATATACCATGAACAAAATTTTTATAATAGCTTTCTATGATAAAACTTAATTTGAGCTTATCTTATAATTACAATATACTTATTAGAAGTTAATTCTTTGAAAGCCTACCTACATAGTTTACTACTTTAATGAGCACTAATTAACGTTTATTTTTCTGACACCGTCTTATAGTTAACCTCCAAAACGCTACTCTAAAATCTGGCGAATAAAATGCATAGATAAAAGGATTTATTGCTGAATTAAACCAACCTAGCCATGTTAATATGTACATTAGAACTGGGTTTACGTAATTATTTGGAATAAATGGTGTTAGTAAATAGTATACAAAAAATGGTAGCCAGCAAGCCACAAAGCCACCTACAACTAAACTTAAAGTTTGCGCGGTTTTTGTCTCTCTGCGTAAAGATGATACTCTGTTGTTTTCTATATTATGATCCTTTACAGAATGTGTCCTATGTCGTCCACTGCTCTTGTACTTGAAGTTTGTTTTAAATGTTACTTCATTATAGAATCTGGATTCCTTTTCTTTGCTGCTACGAAATTGTTTGGATAATCTGCTCTTTTTTTCTGCTCGAAAACAACACGGGCATTTGTGGTCGCCTTGTGAAGAACATTCGCTTTGCAGAGCCGAGTTTCTTGATGTTTGTTTTGACGCGTTTTGACGGAGTGACAGCTTGTCCGAACCTGAGTCTGATTCTGTTCGGATGCAGGACAGTTTTCTTTTCTGTAACAAAATTGAACCATGTTATCTATTATTCACATGACTAAACAGGACAAGACTCTAAAGAAGAGACTTAAATATAACATTATTGAATAGTGCTTGAGAATGTTGCTATAATTACGTTTACGGTTTGAACACCCAACCGGTAAACTCATACGTGCATCTTCATTAGAAGAGGTAACCGCAGTCCATGAAAATTTACAATACCAAACGTTTTATTTTATGTTTCTGTACACAGCCAAATTGAATGGTAAACCGCGTTTAGTTGTCCTTACAAGACCTTCCTTCTAAGATATTCCTTACCCACAGATAGACCTTACATACAGACTTTTCTGTTGCACAGATTTTAGTATAATAATAATAATAATAAAGTGCCAGAAAACCAGTAGCGCTCTCGAACTTAGGAATTTCGATTTCGACTTGGGAAAAGTATCAGAGAAATGGCACTGCCTCCAGTTGTTGTCCATCCGTTGGCATTGTGTTCGATTCCCTGTAGGACCAATTTGGGAAATGATCTTTAATATATTGTTCTGGTCTTGGTAGTCTGGCTAGTGACCCAGTGTTGATCCCATTGCTCTGGTACGCATAATACAGGGTTCACTATAGTTCAAGACCAGGTGATTAGAGTAGTTATCTAGCATATTATTATTATTGTTTTCCGAATTGGTCCTATTAGGGATCGAATCATCCTGCGTGCACATTCCAAACCGTTGGAGCCAACCAAGGTTAACGTTTAGTATGGGGACCTTGAAAGTAAAATTAGTAAAATTCATGTTTTATCACCTTACATTGTATATACTTAACGCCATAATTAATTTCATTAGTTATGATTTTGTAAATACGACAACTTATAATACTTAAGTACCTTGTTTTCTTACAATTCCTTTACAATTCCAAAAATTTTTCTGTATCTAAGGGTCGTATTCTAGAACTCTACTCAATGCTCAAGTCAGGATTTGAGCAGACTTAAGTATGATTTCAAGCACTGGAAATACGACCCTAATGGCAAGGACTTGAGTGTGATTTTCAGTGCTCACAGCAATACTCACGTCCTGACTTGAGTATTGAGTGGAGGTCTAGAATACGACCCTAAATATCATCTTGCTGTCGTAAGTCGTTCAATAATTTACATACATACTACCATCCCGCCTGTCTCCCATAGGGGCAGGCAGTGCTTTAAGTAAGACACACTTTAGTCACGATTAGTAAACTTTTTTTTTAAATTTTAGTATAACTTAGTGCACTAAATAGTGACAGGTTGCCAGTATGTCGCCTACATATAGAACACCACTAAAACCCAGGCCCTCAGTCGGCTTTTACGATTTGCGCGGAATCATAAGCAGCTGATATATTCCATGCTTTTCTTTTGCTTCTAGATCAGCATGGAAGAATTTAATTTGTGTTACAATATTATCGTTTTTATTGACTAATTGGATACAGACTGGTAAATGTTGCCCATCACTAACTGTAATTTTGCAATTTGAGTGCACTTCTAGTTCGACCTTGACCTAGCGAATCAGAACGTCTTAATTGCATTCCCCGCGTCTCTTGCCTTCCCCCGAATTCGGTGAGCTCGGTTCAGTACAAAATTTTCAACTGGCGGCATCTATTAGGAGGTTATCTAGGCATATAAGCCACGCTCTGTGCTCTGTTTATATTACTATATTATGAAAGTATTGACATCATTTTAGGGGGTTTACTCTCGTTCTCTGTCCGACATTCGTCCGAAACAATTACCGTCATTTAAGTAATACTCGACCTAATTAAAAAAAATGTCTAGTATGAAGCTTCATTCGCATCATGACGTAGTTTGTTTCGGATGATGTCGGACGGAGAATGAAAGTATAGGAAGATCCGTCATTAATATTTTCATTTCGTATTATTTTAATTATAATTGGTAAATTAATTCTGTCTTAGATTGTTTTGCCTATAAAGTGTATTTTGTCTTCTCCTGTACATTTAACAAGCGTTAGCAACTTTGATAACGCGCGAAATCGTAAATAGTATAAAACCACAAAAACTACCAGAGACTTGCCAAATGGTCCACCCTACAGAGGTCCCACTGTAGAAACACTTGTTCTATAGTTCTCCCCTTCTTCAACACGCGACAGCCAAGCTCCTAGATGATTGTCTTACTTGTTTTAGACATAAAGATATATACAGAGGTGCTATTTTTAAAGCTTTTTGTCAGTCAATGTGCTCGAGCAGTCTATGAATTAGATATACACAGCGTACATACAAGGCACTAAGAGTATAGAACAGTAACATCTTCTGGATGCTGCTGGAACTGCTATGGCACTGCAGTGCGTCCGGCATGTTCGCCGAGGCGCGAACATATGACTTTTATGCCATTAAGCGAAAAAAGATGTTGTAGATACTCTTAACAAAGTAACTTGTACTTATATTTGACGGACCCTGTGGTCGAGTGGCTTGCACACCGATTGTCATGGTGTCGCCATCTTTGAGATCCCGGGTTCGATCCCCAACCGGGTCAGTGTAGAAAACTAACTTTTCTATATTGTCTCGGGTACTGGGTGTTGAGGTACCGTCGTTGTTTCCGATTTCCTTAACATAAGTGCTTTAGCTACTTACTTTGGGATCAGAGCAACGAACGTATGTAATGTTGTCTAATATTTATTTATATTATATCTGTTCTGTGTATTTGCGATTTTTTTTAATTTAAATTATTATGTAGTGGACCGAATACAGAGTGAACAGACGGTAACCCCGGCAGAAAGCTGAAGGGAATCGTCCTGACGTTTTAAGGCAACCAGCGTTCATGACTTAAATAAAAGGAATAACGGATAAAATCGGTACAGTACTAGAAAAATACTGTACAAATCCGTATTTACGCCATTATCGTGAATGTTGTGTGTTGGTAGTGCACAAATAAATAATGAAGACCATTCGTACGTCCAAAATGTCGAGATAAATAAAATATGTTTTTATGCACGATTAAGTCCCGAATTCAAAAATCAAATAATGTGTGAAAATCGTGAAAGTTTGTATCAGTGTAATAGAATAGCAGTAGAGTTTCATGTAAAAGAGTTCGTCCAGGGAAGCACTGCCACCTTACCTATTTCTGCCGCCAAGCAGTAATATCGGCATTACCGTGTTCCCGTTTTATAGGGTAAGGGTGCTGGTAATATTTCAGGCACATGGGACTTGTCAACTTATGTCTCAGTGTGACGGGCGCAGTGGCAGTGCCCCTCAGATCTTTGCGATTTCAAGCTTTGAGTGGCACTGAAACTATTATGGACAGGCGTGTAGCTTACCATCAGACGCACGACTTCTTCGTCTCATTTAATATTATTAAATAAATAAATGATTACTCAAATTGTTTATTTTCTTTATCCAAGAGTTATTTGTGCCTAATTGTCTACAACTGAATTTTTATTTTTTGTGCTTGTTCGATATTTGTATCTGACTGTCTAAAGTTCAAAATTAATAAATTTATCTAATTCGCTAGTATGAGAGAGTGGATGAATGAAAAATATGGTTAAAAAAAGTCTCTATTTCTTTTTAGTTAAAGCCGACTTGCATTGGCATTCTACGTTTAATAACGGTAGAAAAACAACATTAAAGATTAGGCTTAGTTGGTATAGCGTCTGGCAAGTTCAGCTAGAAAACGTCCGTTCGAATCCGGCCGGATCGAAGGAATTTTTTCTGAGTGTTCGATCTTTGTATTAATAATTATAACAAACTAGTGGAGTAATTTCATAAAAAATAATTGAATATCAATTCAATAAAAATTTAAAACATTAAGGATTTCTAAAAACGTTCTACCGAAATGAGAAAAGCTAAAGGTGTAATGCAAAAAAACATAACCTGACAAAATTGTTAAAACCTGGGTGTTATAGTATTTGCCTCGTAATTACAAAACCACTATCCTAGCGTTTATGTTGTTATTGCGTGTGGTTTGCAACAAAGGAAGTAAGGTTCTTTGTCTGTACAGTACCTCCTATTCGGTGCACTGTATATCTGTTTACCCATATCATAGGTACCACATATCATTACCCCTGTCTTCCACCGGGATAGGTAGAGACAATGGACCTCCACTACTCCACTACTACACTTGACTTATTTATCTTTTCATTGTGAATGTTCAAAGTAATAAGTAGAAAGTTTGTACTGATTAGTAATTAGAAATGATAATTTCAGTTGTTGTAAGCGCGTCAAAATCAGAGAAAAGGCATTTTGTTAAACAAATTTCAAATTAAATGTTATATTTCATGGTCTTTCTTTTATTTAAGATGCTATATTATTTAGAAGAAAACAATCCTTATGCCTGAGGCTTCCGATCAGTATAGTAAAATTTTACAGGTGTTTTTTTTTTTCACATTTAGCGGGTTCGATGCCCGATAAAAACCTTTGAATGCAGTTCGAATTCTTTTTAAAATCAAAATTAAGTATTCTATAAGTAAAATGTTCTATCTACGGTATTTAAGGTACTTTCCCTCCGTGTGGCATAGCCGTGGGACACGTGTAAATCACAAGACTTTATTTTTGCAGTGTTCATAGTATTATTGTTTTCGTGGATACCATCAGTAGTTAATATTTGTCTGGTGTGTTTTAGTATTCTATTTATAGCTATTGGATTATTTTAGCTAAAGTTAAGATATAGACAAAATTAATCTATCAAGAAGTTTATCAAGACATAAAAGAAATTATTTTGTGATCTTCTTATCTTTGCGAGGTAACGAAATGGTTAATGCACGCTTTTGGGTAGCGATTTTTAAAACATTCGTTTCGATAACGAATTGAAAATTTATAGTACATATAACAAGTATCAAATATTACGCATAACAAAGTAGTTGGAATATAGGAAATGAAACTATTTTTCCAGGTTTAAATCGCGTATATTTGTTTTTCCAAACAAACCAACATTTCGTGCCCTTTACAGGTCACGGTTGACTGAGGTGGTACAGTCATCAACCAGTTATGTCTAATATTAATGCAAACCGCCCTATATTTTCATTATAGTTACAAAAGTTAATAATTAAATACCTTATTTTAAAATTTTATACAGAAACATTTCAATTTACGTTACATTATGTTTTATAAATTATTTTATTTTAACGATATGAATTTTTATTAAGTTAAATTTATTATTAGTTAATAATAGAGATTAGAACAGATTAAAACATATTAATTAGTACTGCAATCTTATGTCTGTTTGTAATTTTCCATCAGAGAAAATACTGGATCCCAAACTGATGTTGCGAAGAAACCGACTTCCCTGTTGAAACTAGGATGTTTCTTTTTTTTAATTTCAATGGCCTCTCGCAGCATCTTGGGTAGAAACGTTGGTTTGTTTGAAAAAACAAATATACGCGATTTAAATTCGGAAAAATAGTTTCATTTCCTATGTGTAACAATCGCGAAAACCTGAGAACTCGATAGTTGGAATATGTTTTTTTTTAAGTAGCAGTAAAGGTCCTTGTGAAAGAGTTCGTCCAGGGAAGTACTGCCACCTTACCTATTTCTGACGCCAAGCAGTAGTAACGTGTGTTTCGGTTTGGAAATGTAAGGATGCTGTTCAAATTACAGGCATAGGGGACTTGTCAACTTATGTATGTCTCACGGTAACGGGCGCAGTGGCAGTGCCATTAAAATCTTTGTAATTTAAAGCTCTGAGTGGCACTGCAATTATTATGGACAGGCATGTCGCTGACTACCACGTGCACGACTTGTTCGTTCCGTCACTTGGTGTCATAAAAAAAAGTTGGAATATGAAAATAGCATTGAATTTGACTGAACAATAAAAATGCCGCAAGCGTTAAAAAAACAGGAGTTACAATGAAAAGCCAATTCTTGTTTGTGACGTCATCGCCTTAATGGCGCCGTACTTACTAATGATTGTTTTGCTAAAAAGGGATGGAGCAACCTCCCATCACTAACTTTAACCATCAATATTTCTGATGTTGGTAGGATGTCGAAAAACAAATTTTTCACAAGACGTGTTGAAGCAAATAAAAACATTACGGCAAGTACAGATGTTGTAAAAACGTAATTAGGAACGTGGGGCATTATTTGTTTCTATTATTAACCCGTTACGTATCCTAGAGACACGGGGTATCCCTAACACGAACTTGATAATTTATTTTAATTTTTATAAAACTAAACATTTTTCCAAATGATGGACGAAAACACAGTTACACATTAGAAATACTGTGTATCTCTAGGACGTTAAAGTACCAATATCATTGGTGACAATGTGTGTCTCTAAGGCGATTAACACACTGCACCGCGTCCCGCGACGGTGCGCGAGACGCGGAATCAGGCGCGCGGTAGCGGAGATGCAGATCTGCGTCAATGCGTAGTTTAATCTGCGCGGGGGCAGCGGTCTAGCGGCCCCACGCCACTCAAAGTACTCGCTTCGTAGTTGATCGCCGTAGTGATTGCACATGTAGCTGAGATCCTTCTTTAACAAGAATGGTTAATAATACAGAACTCATTCAGGACGCTGCAGATATACGGTCGATTGTTTTTGTTTGCTCAAATAAAAAGACACCGAAGACAACATTCAACTTCGCGGTAAAACCGCACGCGGAGAAGCGTTGTCAGTGTGTTCGACGGCGCGTGTTTTTACAACGTTACTAAACGCAGCTCCGCGCTCCATCGCGGCACGCGGTGCAGTGTGTTAATCGCCTAAGACGTGACGGGTTAAGATATTTATTTTATGTCGTAGCAACATTAAGCTAGGATACTATATGATAGTTTTCAATTTGCTACGAGACGAATTTTTAAGATGACTATGCAAATAATTGTACAATAAAATAACCTTGCAAAAGAAATTGTTTTATGTAAATCTATTGTAAAACGTGGCAATATTGTACGGAAGTGCTTCCACCATTTACATTTCTACCACCAAGCATACTGCATTCCAGTTTTAGGAGGTGCTTATAAATACAGGCAAATGAAACTTGTCAGTTTATACCTCAGTGTGACGGTACTGCCACAGCACTGTGGCAGTACCGTTCAAGTCTTTGCAATTTGAAGCCCTGAGAGGCATTGCAGGTGTTATAGGTAGGCGTGTCGTTAACCACTACGTGCACGTCATGGTCGTCCCGTCACTTGATATTATTTAAAAAATTCTGAATCTTTCAATTTGAACGTTTTATTCGGTACAAGTTACAATATACGATTCGTAAATTTTTAAATACTTTTGATTGTAAATTCCAATATTGTTGTTCTTATAGTAACGATGGCATACACTGTAATGCTTGCCATCGTCGTGTGTTACATACTGCGACTTTTACCAGCGATGCAAACGTTATAATTCCCAAGTGTAGCGATGCAATCGCGCGTTTGTATCGATGCAATCGCGCGCGTGTGTAAAGATAGGTGACTGCATCGCATCTAAACGTCGCCGTGTGTAACCGCTCTAAAAATTTGCCAATCAGCGTAGGGTACTCGTTTACAGAGTAAGATCGTTGCCCAGGATGCACGTGGAGACTCCTTTCGTGCAACTCACTTCATTTACTTCACACACTACTACATGTTACAATGTTTTTTTCTAAGGACAGTGTATAGTCCACCTCACAGGCCAATCTACTGCGTGTAAACCTATAAACACAAGTGTATGTTTTCATGATACCAAGTCACAAGACGAGAAAACTAATTTTTTGAAACTGGCCATTGTGATTCTATTCAGATTATATTATAATTATGACAATATTTTGGTGTTCTGCTAAAATCTAGTTGCAATGGCAGTTGAGTCTCTGTAGAATGTCAATGGAATGGCACTGATGGCATTCCTTCATTCAATCACTAACGATCGATGTTGCTTTACTAAAACTACCGTGGAAATTACTGTTTTAACACGTTCATTGCCAGGCCAAATATTGAAATGATGTGTGGTGGTCACACCTTTCTTTAGTTTTTATTGCGCTCAATTTAAGTTAATATATCATTTATATACGTTTATTATTTATTATGAGATAGTGGCTGGTGGCCATCCTCACTACACGAAAGTCGATACTTTCCCTAGTGTCCAATATAAATATTACGCGCCGTTTCGCTGTGGCCGCTATATTGTTCCGCTCAGAAACTTGGTAGCGACGTCCACGCGATAACGCGTGAATGGCAATTAACATGTTAAGCTTCAAATTATATGTATTTTGAAGAGCAGAATACCAAAAAATTACAATGGCGGTTGCATAATACGCAATGGCTAGCCACTGACAAGTCTAGTGACTTGTGCTGCCATCTTGCGGCTAGTAGCTGGACTACTACGAACGATTAACATCTGAACGGATAGATGATCAGAAAATTGAAAATTTTCTTAAAATAATAGTTTCCAATGATTTGAAATACTACTACGGGTAATGTTTTTGGTGAAGTTATCATTTTTACACTCCAAAACAGCACAATAAAGTATTTTTCTACGATTTTAGAGAATTTTCGCGAAAGAATGACACAACCTTACCATACAAAGCGATAATGGCAGACTGAGCTCAAATAGGTCTTTCGAGACCTATAGTTGGCATGCGTCAAACGCTAACTAACCACTTCTACTGTATTTATTGTTATATATGTGCCACTGACACTCTGTAGACGTAATAAATCGATTGAAATTATTAAAAATGAGCATATTTGGGGCCCAGGATATACTGAAGTACTTTTACAGATAATTAATGGACTCCTCCTCAAATCAAACCTCATATAATATATATTTTATTTTACATTTAGCGGTAGGTATACATTCTCAATGGGGAATCCTATGGTTGTACTATTTGTATATCATTTATTTATATATCAAAGCTCCTCGCTTGTTCCCTTTTTCCCTTTATCTCTACATACCAAATCTCGTTTCTATATTTCCTTTTTATGTTATAAGATTTCTCGTGTTAAAAATAAAGGTAAACGCTAACCGCGTAAAGCCAAGAAAAAAAGAAAAAAGATATCAAGTGAAAAAATCTAAATAATAGTTTACGTACATATAACATATACTTGTTATATGTCACGACATCATCAGCGTCGGAATCGAAGTTGAATTGAATGAAGCTAACGATAATGGTAAGCATGACGCCATTAGTAATACTTCGACGTCTAGTGGTGAGTTGAAGTGACAATAATTTTCAAGCTAACGACGTTAATACCAACGAATACCATACTAAGTTACGAAGGTAGTAAAACTTTGGGTCTTGCCTTTACCTTTGAGGTTAAAGTCATAATATAGAAGCGTATGTCGTTAGTTTTAACGACCCGTACTTTTTAAATAAAGATTTTCTTTCGAAATTTAATTTTATTTACTACATTTGAAAATACAAATATGCTCTATTTGAATTTGAAAACACAGTTGCATTCTATTTTATGATACCAAGTAACGGAACGATAAAGTCAACAAAGTTGGAACAAGATGGATTACAAAAGTAAAATCAAACGATTTCAATGACCTGCAGGTCGATTCAGAACCTCACGATAACTCTGTTGTCGACCTATTCGATGAGATATCGTACGATTTCTTTTCATTTTTATTCACAATAACCGAATCGAACGTCAAACTGTCGTATTCGAAACCGAACCGGAATGACGTCACACCCGTATGGTTGCTCGTACCTCTTGACCGGCAAAGGCTACAAACATTATTCAGGACACAGTTATCGAATGAAAGTTACCGAACGTCCTATTGTTTACAAAGCAAGAATGTAATATGGAAATCTCTTATTATTTTAAATAGTCTGGATTTTATATTTTAGGTCTTTAAAGTCTTAAAAATGTAAATAAAAGCATTTCATCCTTTTTATAATCCATATTCGCCGACTAACTCCGTAAACGTTGTTGTATAACGGTATCGTATCCGAATCTGAATCCAACGTTTTAACTCGAATGTTCTGAGTAGCTCGGAAAGCGCCATTCGATTCGAGAACGATATCCAATCGAATGATTCGGTTAAGATATCGAAGAGTTCTGAACCGGGGTCCTGCAGGGCTAAAAAGACCATATTGGCAGAATCATAATGATTATTTGACAATTCATATTATGAATTGTCATCTATTGAACAGTGTTCTATGGAGACCTCTATGTTACGGTTGGAACAATTGGGTTTTTTGTTTTGTTTGAAAATTCATTTTATGTATTGTCAATTATAATCGTGTTATGATTCTGCCAATGTGACCTTTTTAGGCCCCCTGTATTTTATATAGGATTGAAAATGGATTCAAAAAATGTAACGACATCACCTTTGTCATTTATCCGGCTTTACTGTAAGTCAGCGTGACAAGGTGTCCTCCAATGGAGACCTGGAGACCATGAGTGTGGAGACCATTTGCGTAACATTTAAAAATATAGTGTTTTGTAATGTGTTTATTTTATTTTTGTTATCATTTTATCATATGTAACCATACTTAATTACTAAAGAAACTAATTCTCTAGTTTTGACGACCTTGGTGGGGCAACGGTTTGTACTGTGAGCGCTGGATGAGGGGACCGCGGGTTCGATTCCCGGTAGAACCAAATTGGAAACGAGATTTTCTAAATTGGTCCTAGATTGGGTGTTCTGGGAAGTGCCTTGGAGTAAATTTCATTGTTCTGGTACAGGGAATTTCCTAGTTTGAGACCAGGCAATTGATGTGGTTGTCTGGCTCATTTTTTTTTATTAAACTTTGCCAAAATATCAACATTCTATAAAAGCTATAGTCACTGCCTAAACGCCATGAAACGTCATAGAACTAAAGTCGTTTCTAGGAGTAGTGAATTATTACAGAAACTTTGGAAAAACCGCATCCAGTGAACCTTTTGCATTTTTTACGTGATTTAGCAGCTGACAGACCTTAGTGTATTTCGACCCACAATAAAAATTGTATGAGATAGTAGATTCGTCTCCCAGCGGGTTTGCCACGAGGTCATCGCAAGGTGCGTCATTCTCTATCTGGAAAGGATCAAAGCTACAGTCGGATCTAATATGATATTAATAACTTCTTTATTACAAAACAACTGACTTCAAAAGTATGTGGAATTACATCAATTTGCCAAGTTTTATTGAAATCAATCAACGGAAAGCGGGTGAAATGAAATAAGTCGGATTCATCCCCTAATTTGTCAACCTTAGGAAAAGATTATTTTCTTCAAATTTGAATGGGATCACTACTGAGGTACCTACCTCATTACCAAAAAAAAAAACAAAAATTATCGAAATCGGTCCTCGAATGTCGGAGCAATCGCGTAACACGTAAAAGTGAGATTAGAGAAAATTTAAAATAAAGTTTTAACGTCTTATATTTTTATATGAATTTACTCCTCTAGTTTATTATAATTATCTAGTTTATTATAATACAAAGATCGAACACTCAGAAAAAACTCCTTCGATCCGGCCGGATTCGACCCGACGTCTTCTAGCATACCGTATCAGACGCTATACCAACTAAGCCACGGAACGAACCACCCGACATAACGAATTTTTCTATGCTTGCGTCGTAGCTTTGTATTTGGTTTTTCAACGACGTCGTAGCGCCATCTATGAGAAATATATGATATTTATCACTCATTAGATATCTTTACAGCTACCAGCCCCGGCTATTGATGTCGCTATTCATTATAATAAAATTTTTATTGAAATCATATTCAATTATTTTTATCTGAAATTACTCCACTAGTTTGTTATAATTATTAATACAAAAATCGAACACTCAGAATTTTTTTTTCTTATTAATATTTATAATATGACTTAATATGACTTATAAATACTTAATTATTCATTTGTCCTATGATTTAGCTAAAAGATTCAATGTTATTCTTATTTTAAAACGATTAGAAACATTTGAAAATATTTTTTTCCTTGTATTATCCGCCCTTGTTGCACCAAACCGGTAAATTAATGGGGCGTTCGTTTTATTATTGGTTTTTATGGAAAGATATTATGAATTAGTCTTATTTAAAAGTTACATTGGTAAAAAAATAAACGTATTTTTAATCATTCATTACATTCGCTGGATTGAAATGAACCGACAGAATCATCTTAAGCAGGTCTCACTGGCCTCCTAGATGCTCCATGTTGAGGATGAAGTCGCTCGTTTCAAACATTTTTTTTACATTAAAAATAAGTTTTTACAAACTGCAAGTGGTAACGTGTCCGAAATTCAAACACACATTTATAATCCACGCAACAGCCTTCTAAATGAATGAAACTTGCACCTAGAAGGGACCACCGTCTAGAAGGGAGATCGAAACGAGTTTTTGTCACAAGATTTACATGTTTTGATGCCATAACATTAAAACGGGCTTTGGGTACTGAACACCCTTGTTGTTCCCAATGCTTCAATTGTGAACCTCCTCCTTTTTTGGAGTCGGTCAAAAAGACAAATAAAAGACAAGACAACGATAAGTCGAGACAATATATTATTATTATATTCGGTGTACAGAAATTAATAATAATAATAATATAATAATAACGCACACACTCATCATAGCCCTGCACTAAGGAAACCCTGTGTCGCGGGTGCCATGGACACATACATAGACAACCACAAATTACACCCAAGCTCACGAGATAAATAAATGTAGGCCATACAAATATTTCTCCAGATCCGGGAATCGAACCCGGGACCTCTGCGCGGCATGATAACCGTTCGGCCACGGAACTAAATTGCATCGATATCGTTATGAATGTTCAGAAAATTCGTTTCGTAAAAGACCATAAACCATTTTCGTAGATTTTCAGACCAGACAAAAGATAAATGCCAACGTTAAACATTTTACTCTGAGCTTTGTACAATAAAATTTTACTATACCTCTATAGTATAGTACCTACACTCTGTCATTGGCAACGGGTGTATCGTAATGACGAAACTATGGACAGATGAACTAAAACTAACTTTGTTTACAAAGATATTGCGATCGGTGTCGGTGGATCTGTTTATGTTTCCCTGCCATCGTCGAGAAACTCAAGCAGTTCCAGTAATTTCAACTGTTTCCTTAAACCTACAAACTAGTTGGCCACAACACAAAATCTGCAACAACCAAATGTGGAAAACGCGTGCTTAGTGCACAGTTACATAGGGCGCACTAAAAGTTTCCGGAACTGGCCACTTACATAAACAATATTTAAAAAATAATTACAACATTTGAAAATGGAACTCTTTGGCTATAGAATACAGTTTGCTTCGTCTGACTGTCACTTGCTTTTACATTGTGGCGACATTTTAGAAATTGGTTGTCTACATCACCGTAGATTTAACTAGTGAAAACTTTCGTGGTATGATTTTCTACGACTTTAACTGTAAATTGACAGCTCAGCTTCAATCTGCTTTTGGCGATGAAGCACCATGCAAGATGACTATTTATAGCTGGTTTGCAGAATTCAAACGCGGTCGTATGAATCTCAGTGACGAATGTCGTGATGGTCACCCGTCCACTGCTGTGAACAACAAAAATATCGATGCTATGCGCCGTATGATTAAAACAGACAGGCATGTGACATACCATGAGATTTGGGCATCTTTAGCCATAGGCATGAGTCCAATATAATCAATATTACACAAACATTTGGTTGTGAAAAAGCTATGCTCTCGATGGATTCCACACAATTTGACTGAGGCTCAAAAAACGGATCGTGTGTCACTTGCCCAAGGAGCACAGTTTTGTACGCCTCAAAACTGTTATATCTATAAACAGTCTTAATATGGTATAGGTTTAGATAATAGTTCTCTATAAATGGTTTTAGGGAAAAGAATTTGTTCTTATAGACTTATTTCACTCAAGTCAAAATTTTAAAACCTTCTTAATACCAAACAACTTAATGAAGTGTGATCTCTCTTAAGATTTACTCTTATAGTACTTATTTTAAGTTCATTTTGTAGATCAACTGATTATTTTTAGTATTATTAATTGTTCTATACATATCCAGTAAAGTCTATTAATACTCTAAAAACTAGTGTTCTTAAGTTTATTCTAGATATATTTCATTTATAGACATTCTGTAGTGTTTATACTTATTAACAAACATAGCGCGTCTTCAGTAGATTTTATTTTAAAAAACACTAAAGTTAGGGTTTCTACTCTATTGGACGTAAGTTCATGCAAAATGGATGAAGTAAAGAATAAAAGATCTGGTGTAGGTGGTGAACGTTGGATATTATGTCTAGAGATGAGATTAACTGCTATATTCGCATAGCGCGCTAAGAGTCGTATTCTAGAACTCTACTCAATGTTCAAGTCAAGATTTGATCATGGTTTAAAGCACTCGAAATCATACTCAAGTCCCTGCCATTAGGGTCGTATTTCCAGTGCTTGAAATCATACTCAGATCCTGACTTGAGCATTGAGTAGAGTTCTGGAATACGACCCTAAGTGCTAAATTTTTATAGCGCGCTATTTAAAGTGCTAAAATTATAATTTGTAGCAGCTCAAGGTCGTGTGATAATGTAACGAATGGAAAGAAACGTGAAATAGTTGACGCGTGCTTACTTGCTAAGTATAGCATCTATAGTCTATCTATAGAATAGTCTACAGTGTTTTAGGGTTAGTTACGACTGGCTTCATTTGTTTTGTTACTATTACGTATAGTGGTTACACGTTATAGAAGATAACTGAATGAGCTTCCCTTCATACTTAAACAATTTACTATTTACAATTTGCACAAAACTTTACACTGGTTATTTACAGTAAATTACACTCATAATAATGCTTTCTCCTACTTTTATATATCAATATTACAACAACCTATTAATGAAATAAACGCTAAAATAACTAATTAAATCCAAGTAATTTTATCTTAATTTAAATCGCTTCACTAGACAAAATTTTGCTAACGTTCCACCATTAGGTCAAAATCGTATTAAAACGTAACTAAAATTATAATGTAGAATCATTTTATAACATAACTACAACTAACATCAATAAACCAATCAGCTATTTCGCGTTTTGCACCAAATGTTAAATGCTACAAATAATATGTAAAAGTATTTCACGTTATAATTGTTTCCCATTTCACATACAATATAGTGCCATCTATAAAATGTTAAGGGAGGTAACTCCGGACGAACAAGGATTTTTTTGTTAACTGCGTAAGTAAAGCGGCAATCGACACTGAAATATTGTAAATATGTGGCTAGATGGCATTTAGTTTAATTTTGTTAACGTACTCCAATGGGACGAGTTGTATTTGTTTCAACTCGAGACTCGAGTTGAAACAATATGACTGCTAACTCGAATTGCAACTCAAGTTAACTCGACTTGGTGTTTGACAGAGCAACCGCGAGTCGCGATTAGAACTCGAACCGGCGATTCACCGAGTTGGAAACGATTGGCCGGCCGACTCTGAAGTGATAAAAACAATTGAGATGAGCGCTTAAACTACTGTACTTCCAAGTTGTGTATGTGTATTGTGCCGTCTATCAATAGGATACAGTGAAATCATTGTGTGAAATATGGTTGGCGTGAAGAAATAACCTCAATTTTCTAATGAAAATTTGATTTCTTCCAATATAAGTTAAGTATATCATTGAAATATACCTTATCTGATAGGGAATTTATCCACCTTTCTGTCATATATAACACATTCCATATTATTATACAGAATAACATTTTTTTGCGACAAATTGTATTTTTTCAATTTTTTTTTACCGTGGGTGTCGTGTGCAAGGTTATTTATTGCATGACACGATCACCATACAAGTTGTAACTTTTACTCCTTATAAAGATTTTGTAATACTGTGAAAAGAAAAAATCGCTTAGAAACATCGCGTTTTGTAGATAATTATGAAAGCTTCTTAAGAATGAATATTCTTCTACAAGATCAACTACACTAAAGCACGTAAAAATAATCTTTTCATATTCTAAAGTTTTTTTATAGACAAAATGCTCCCAATAGTGTTTTGAAAAAAGCTTTGAATTTTTATCGCCATTTTTATTTTTAAAGAATGACTATGAAATAGCCGAGAAAAATTTCTTTTCTTTTTAAAAAGTAAATCTTAGTTGAAATTAGCTTGAAGAAGCCCAGATCGTCTGGGAAATGATTTATTTTGTGAGTTATTTTGTATATTTAAGTTTTCTGTAAATATTTAAAACCGAAAATCGATAACTGTATTTTTATTAAGTTTATATTTATACATAGGAAATTAAACTATTTTTCCGGATTTATATCGCGTATATTTGTTTTTTCAAACAAACCGATGTTTCGGGCCCTTTACAGGTCAACCGTGGCCGTGGGACCTGTAAAGGCCCGAAACGTCGGTTTGTTTGAAAAACAGATATACGCGATTTGAATCCGGAAAAATAGTTTCATTTCCTATGTGTAACAATCGCGAAAACCTAAGAACTTATACTTAAATATTTAAAATTCAGCGAGCGCATAACTTTTATGACAGGTTTTACATTACTTTTCACAATGTATTTAAAGTCGCACGTCAATTCGCGCTTTCTAAACGATTAAACATTGCGCGAAAAAGTCAGAAATATTATATCTAATTTCGCCATGTTGCAATTTTGACAGTTTATATTTTGTAAGACATTAAACTTGAAATCTATTAGTATTAATAGAATTGCATCTTATGTTTGTAACGCTTTAGTATTTTGGTTTTAAAATAGCATTACTAAGAAAACTATCGTAGACTATAAATTATCTAAAAACTGTCTACAAGACTAAATAAAAACTGTCTACATTCTACAAATGGTCTTGTAGCATTCTAGAAGGGTTTTTTGAGAAAAAAGATAAAAATCACTCTTAACACTACCCAGAGTACTAATTTCTCAAAGCACTCTTGTGATCTACTAATAAAGTTGTGCCCACTTTTACTTTAAATTATCTAGAAACCTTCTTTGAGATATCTTGAGGAAATTTGAACTCTTAAAATATTCAATCGAATTAAATTCTATTAGATATTTTATAGATATATTTTTGATTTTTAGAGATATATTTAGATATGAGTATGCTGCTTGGGTGGTGCAATGCCATGCTTACCAGATTCGACGTACGGGCGTCAAATTTGGTATGGGGCATAGTAACAGGTGACGAAACATAGATTTATAGTTACGATCCCAAAACAAAGTAGCAATCGAGCGTATGGGTCTTTCGAGATAAGCCGAAACCAACCAAAGTGGCATGCGTACAAAGTGCCTCTAGGCGGATGATTGCTTCTTTTTATAATAAAACTTGACACATGGCTACTGTTGCTTTGGAAAATCGTTGTATCGTGAATAGTGATTGGTACACAACCATTTGTTTGCCGGAAGTTATGATACACTCCGTAAAAATAACCGTAAACGCCGTATCATCTTGCACCACTATAATGCCAGTTCTCACACGGCCAGACAGACAAATGACTTTTTGAAGGTGAAGAACGTTGACCTTATGAGCCATAACACGTACAGTCCCGACCTGGCACCTTGTGACTTTTATTTATTTCCGAAAATTGAGTATCAGTTACGCGGTCAACGATTTTCATCACATGAAGAGGCTGTCGACGAGTATGAAAAACATGTTTCAGATATTTTCACGGAGGAGTGGCAAAAATGCTTTCAAAATTGGTTCGTTCGTATGAAAAAGTGCTTTAACGCTAATGGAGTATATTTTGAGAAGCAATAAGTTCATTTCTGAGCGTATATACTATTTTTTTCCTATTCATTCCGGAAACTTATAGTGCGGCCCAGGTATAAGATCGTTACTCCTTCGAATTGGCAGTACTGCACGAACAGCTTGTAATGCTACATAGACTTCAGATAGATGAATAGGACGAGGTACAAATAAGTGGAAAGTTTGAGTTCGAAACCGATTATGGTGTACATCAGCTGATATCCATAGTTTCCACTTCCCCTTTGAGCCTTCCGAAGATTTCCAAGGTCCAATTTCAAATAAGATTTTTTGAATTGAATATAAGTGAGCTAAAGGAAAGAAATGCCCAAGTTCCACACTGGTGGACATAGGTGAACTACGGAAAGAAATAATTGCCCGTGAGAGAGTTCGTCCAGGGAAGTACTGCACCTTACCTATTTCTGCCGCCAAACCGTAATATGAGTGTTCGCGCCGGTAACTCCACTGGGCGACGGAGGGGGCTGCGCGGGAATGCGAAGTAGAAACGTCAGTGAGAAAAAAAAATGTGACATTACATGCTATGGCTACGGACCAAGTGCGACTGTTAGTTTGATATATATTTAAAATTAATTCCTTGTAATCAAAGTACAGAATATACATTGTTAAAACCGTTAAAAGCATCAATTCATTGTGTCGTTCAATCCTGAACATCGAATAGACAATTTATCAAACAATGAGCATTACTGAGTTCCGGTTTTGAAAAGTAAGAGTACTGGGGAAAATACAGACACATGAGACTTGTCAACTCATGTCTCAGGGTGACGAGCGCAGTGGCAGTGACCCTTAGATATTCGTAAGTTAATGCTCTGGCACTGTAACTGTTATGGACAGGCGTGTCGCTTACCAACAGGCGCACGACTTGTTCATTCCGTCACTTGGTATCATAGAAAAAAATATGTCTATGATTCGCGAAGGCGACGTTTCTGTTCATTGATTTCGTTCGTGGTAGCGGAATCAGTCGTAATGCTGTTGATCGCAGGCTCCGGATGTTGATAATAAGATAGGTGGTAACTTTGTGGAACGCTCCAGGCATAGTACAATAAGACAAGGAGGGCGACTCCAGAATGTTCGGCACATCAATGCCTACACGTCGTTCAAAGCATAGGGTTGTCACATAATTATTATTAGAGTGAATAAATTCATTAATTCATTCATTCTTTCGTTAAGTCTTTCATTCATTCATTCAGTTACTTTAGTTGTACCTAAATGTAGCAAAACTTAATTAGAAAAAAATAAAGAGTTCATCACAGTATTCTCGCGCGTTATTCAAATAACCTTTATTAAATGCAATACATACTTATCGACATTTTTATACTTTGCGAGAGAATGATTATAAAATAATAATATAATAATAACGCACACACTCAACATAGCCCCGCACTAGGGAAACCCTGTGTCGCGGGTGCCATGGACACACACATAGACAACCACAAATTACACCCAAACTCACGAGAGAAATAAATGTAAGCCATACAAACATTTCTCCCGGCCCGGGAATCGAGCCTGGGACCTCTGCGTGGCAGTCCGGCGTGGTAACCGTTCGACCACGGAGGCAGTTATTAAATACATAGTAATTAAATGTTGAACAGTTCTAAATTTGAGTCACTTTTGTTCAAATCACCATACAAGTCTACTTAATGTATTTTTTTAACCACGGAAAGAATGCTTCAATTCTATAATGCCCATAATAGTTGCAGTGCCAATCAGAGCTTTAAGTCGCAAAGATCTGAGGAGCACTGCGACTGCGCCCGTTACCCTGAGATATAAGTTTATAAGTCCCATGTACCTGTAATTTCACCAACACCCTTTTACTCTTCGAAACCGGAACGTAGTAATGATCATATTACTGCTTAGCGGCAGACATAGGTAGAGTGAGTACTTCCCTGGACTAACGCTTTCACAAAGAGCTCTTCCACTACTACTTTAAATTTTCTCAAGTGATTCGGAAAGTGACTACCAACAGTCCGAAAGGTTTATTTTGGAGATTGACATCTCTATTTTCTTCAAAGAACTCTTTGTCACGTTCTTACAGTTTTACATTTCAATGAAACGTTTCAAACGGTCCACTCGGAAAGTTAGCAGTAAATTACATTAACACGTACATAGTAAATTATTTTCTTTATTTTAATTTTACAGCAAATGGGTATGAGATTAAAAAAAAACTCAAATTCTAGACGCTTTTTCCGCATATTACTCAAATAGCAGCCAATAATTCGCAGAGCGGTGTAACGAGCGGTTGGAAAATTGGAGTTTTGGTGAAAAACGATGCTATTGTATTTAATCGTCAGTCGAGCATAGAATAAAACGAATGAAATTTAATTTTAGATGAAAATGCGAGATTAAAAGTATATTAGAGACTATAATATATTATGTATTAGATCTAGATTTGAAAAATAGTTCAATTCGTATAGTAGGCCATGCAATACAGGATTTACTTAAAGATATGTATGATCGATGTGGAAAGATTGTGTTTGATAATTTTTCATTACAATCAAATTTGCAGATTTCAAAAATGAGAACTATTGAGTCTAGCTTAGAAAAAACATTAAAACGTTGTTATAAACTTCTCAAAGAAAGATTGATTTGTCAATTATACAAAAAATTCTACAATAACATTTACATTTATTTACAATAAGACTGAAAAGGACAAATTGTAAGATCCAACGTGCTTGACTGCCAGTATGGGTGTCCTCTAAATTTAATTATAAGTCCATAGTCCATAGTGTCAGACTAAATTAGAAGTTTTTAGATTTTTGACAAGAATTTTGTTCTGTACACCTAAGTCATACACAATATCAATAGAAGTTCGCAAAAATCATAGAAGTTATCTTTGAAGTTCTCAACCTGCAAAGTATATGTTATTTTAATTTCTTGGAGCCAAACCTGATACTGTTTCTTCCATATAAGGTTATCCAGAAGGTAGTTATTATGTATTTCTCACCTTACAAGTCTTGGTTGTGGTGCTAGCCAACTGTTGATGTCTTCTGGCGACGACGCAGGATATCCTGGCGTAGACGTAAACCATCACAGCCATGGGTAGGAAGAAAGAGCCCATGGCTGAGAAAACCACGTAGCCAGGGTTTTGGTGGTATCGACAGACGCCGTTCGTGTTGTGATCTGGTTCGTACCTGAATAAAAAAACACTATGTAACTACCTCAAATCGGTTACTTAAAAAGGATTTATTTCCGATGTTAATAGATACGGTTTTTTGTTTTCAACATCACTTAGCGCTATTTGGCTACAGAGGGTACGCAGGTTTGTTATCTTCATTGCTGCAGCAGTACGTAAGTTTCCGATTCGACCGTCTTAAGTACCTACGCAAATAATAAATTAACCTTAATTTACGGTTTAAAGGGGAGAGAAACTCCAAAAGAAGATTCAGATGGATTGTGTAAAAGATAACAATTACTTTATTTGGAATATAAATCAATAAAAAAGAAATAACATAAATGTGCATAATAAATCAAACATGTCAAATAAATAGACCAGATAGTAGAAATTTTTGGGAAACGAACTTTCTAAATTGGTCCATATTCTAATTGGTTCATAGTATAAATAATTTCCTAGCTTGAGATCAAATCATTAATTAGTGTTGTATTTTTCTAAAAAAAAATAAGTGCGTATCTGACATCTATCTCACCTGATTGAAGGTGACTATGAGGTTGACGACAAAACATGCATACCTAAACTGCGTATAGCTAAATCGTGTATTTGCTATCCAGAAACAATGTGTCAGAGCTATATGTAGAGTAGGTCCGCTCGAATCTTGTAGACCATTTTTTAGAAAGCTAAATCTTCTAACGGAAGCGTATGTATGAGGTATGCATGTTTGTTAAAAAAAACTTGGTCTTATTTACTAGGAAACGTGTATGTAATTTTTTTAACTAGATAATAATAATAATAACAATAATAATAACGCACACACTCAACATAGCCCCGCACTAGGGAAACCCTGTGTCGCGGATGCCATGGACACACACATAGACAACCACAAATTACACCCAAACTCACGAGAGAAATAAATGTAAGCCATACAAACATTTCTCCCGGCCCGGGAATCGAACCTGGGACCTCTGCGTGGCAGTCCGGCATGGTAACCGTTCGGCCACGGAGGCAGTTGAAACCACATAGCTGGCTAACTATAAATAAGACTACTTGCTTTTATAGGAATTGCTATAACTTGCCCATACAAATATATAATGTTTTGCCTGCAGTTATCGCAGATTTACCTATAAAAATATTTTAAAAAAGTTATTTGATTTGCTATGTGATCTGTGTTTATACGATATCAAAGATTTTTTAATAATAAAAAGAAATTGACATTTTGTTTGTATTTCACATTTTGTTTATATTTGTGATTTTCTTACTTCTTTGATATTGTTTAATATATGATTTTATTGCTGTTGCTATTTATTGGCATTTTTACTTAATTTTATATGACATTGCTTATTTGACAAATTGTACAATTTTAATTTATGTCATTATTTAACTTCAATTTATTTTCATATTTGCGTACCAGTATCTGGTGCAACACGTGTTTTTGACACCTTGTATAATATGTATAGTGTATAAATATTTCATTTCATAAATAACGCTTATTCACTCTCGAATTAAATAAGCCCAAGTTATAGGGTTCAAGCAATAAGTCTGCAGGCAGGGAATTCCACTCCATAGCCGTTCAACATTTGTATGCAGCAGAACGAGATTTGCGGACCGTACAAAATCCTGAGGAACTATAGGATGGCATCTATAGCCGAATTTAAGTAGCCTTCTATGCAAAGCATACACGAATTACCTTGGAAAAAAAACGGCACAAAAGAGAACACGCACGTTTCATGACAACTGGGTACGGGAATTTTACTCACATTACCATTACGCCCTTTCAGAATCTTGACTACAAAGGATAATTCCAAGCTTCTAAATCAAACCACGAACAAAAGAAAACCGTAAACTCGTAAACCATTAAAGGGCATGAACCGTAACCGGTAAACGGTCGTCATATAGTCGTGATGTACAACTTCCGGAGGATACGATCTTTATCCTAATGGATCCGTGTTCTTATTAGATACTGAAAAATATGAAATCAGAATATCTGCACAGCCAACGTTAAAAAATATCTGATAATCTTCCCTTGTATTCGCAGTAGAGCTTCCTGTGAAAGAGTTCGTCCCGAGAAGTACTGCCACTTTATCTATTTTTGCCGCCAATCAGTTATGAGCAGTAAGCGTTTCCGTTTTGAAGGGTGCTGGTGAAATCACAGACTTATGAAACTTGTCAACTTGCAGGCGCGATGGCAATATCCCTCAGATCTTTTGCGATTTAAAGCTGGTGGCACTGCAACTGCTATAAATAGGTGTGTCGCTTAGCACCTGTTTTTTTTTTTTTTTTTTTTTTTTCGCCATTTCTTTCACCATATATCCATTCACCGTTAAGTAAATATTTTAATCACACTTTCTTAAATTTCCATCTCTCATACCACCTAAGCATACTATTTCATTCTCCTGACAGCATGATTCGTACAAACGAAGTTTGTTTCTAGTTTAGACATTTATTAACCAAAGTCTTTGAAATTCAGTAGACATCATGTAGACAGAAACCCAAAAACTAATATCAAAGTTTATGGTATGTCAGTTTCCGATTAAACTTTATAGTTTAAAATTACACAAGCTCAAAAACTTCAAAATTGTCAAATAAAATATACAAAGATTTTTTTAAAGGCAACATAAAACTGTTTATACTTTTAAAAAACACCCAAGTTCCAAGAAAAAAAGAAAATTCTTCATATTAAAACGTTATACCGAAAGCGGAAGTAGCCTAATATCTGACTATGACTTGATTTTGTAAGTTACGTTATTTTGTGAACGGTAAGCGACCTTTACCTCTCGGTATACGGCAGAAGAGAACATCGTGATATAATCAGCGGGTTAAAAAAGATTCACAACCATAAGGAAACGTTTGAACTCTAACCCGTACTAGGCCTAAGTGTCAGGCTAAATCGTCTCTTGTACCACCTTGTGCAGGTGCTGACCGGGCACTAGAGGTGTGTAGCCGGTGGGATGAGCAGCGCCGCACTCTGACGGGGACTGTAGGGCAGGACCTCTCGCTGCCGAGTGTGGTTGCCGCCATGCTCGATAGCGAGGAGTCCTGGGAGGCGGTGGCCTCCTTTTGCGCAGAGGTTATGTCGCAAAAGGAGGCCGCGGAGCGGGTGCGCGAGGACGCGGCAGACGCGCACCCGCTCCGGCGCAGACGTACGGGGAGAAGGCGAAGGCAGTTCGCTGCTCGCCTGATCCCCTAGTGAGACCAGCGGGCTCTGGACAGGGACTCCGGAGTCTGCATTGCACGGCCTCACTCGTCTGGGGGGCGGGTCGGAGGACAACCGACTCGCCCCTCCGTTGGCGCGGGAGCCCTGGCGTAAGCTAGGGCGGCCGGGCGGCGTCGTGGTGAATGTTCACTGATCCCACGGCGCCGACTCAACCGGCGAGAGGGAAACCCGGGGGGGTTTTAGTGGGGTAGGCCCTCCAGCCTGGAGGGAGAGTCCCCACATAACCCCTGAGTCTCCCTGGGCTCAGGGGTATCCATAAAGATTTCCCACCCGACAAAAAAAAAAAAAAAAAAAAGGCTAAATCGTCTCTTAACATGTGAACAGTGCTCAGCGCGACGTTTAATGGATTGATACCGTAAAAAGAAATCTAATATGCCAAACAACCACCTCGATTACCTGGTTTCAAACTAGGGAATCCTATGTACTATGAGTACCAGAGCAACGGAATTCACACAAGGTCCTACCCGAACAAATATCCAGATAAAAAAAGTTCATTTTTCCAAATTCCTACCGGCAATCGAACCCAGGACCTCCACACCCAATGCCCACAGTCCCATATCTTTCTACATAATTTTTCTTTATAGTGACCTCCCTATCAACCTCTTGGTTATGCGGGAAGGGCACTATGAGCAGTGCGTGCAAACCCGCACAGAGACACTCTAAGTCAGGTCCTAACCCCGGATCAGCCAGTTTGCACGGACTTCATCCAGTAAGCCTTAGGTGAGCCGTCCCTGGTGCACGCACAGCACCCTCCCTATTTTCCAGATAGCTAGCGGAGTGTGAAGGCACGCTCACTTCCCGATTGTTGCCACCGCTGAGCCGCCGACTATAAGTCGACTATTGCATCTCCTCATTGGTGGCAGAGCTAAGCACGCTCACTTCCCGACGCTGAATGAACGGCGTCTCTTCAGTTCTTAAATCCCTACGCGGCCGGAGAGACTGGAAGATGTCTAGCTCATCCTATACCCACATCCAATGCCCACAGAACAAATCATCGGGCTACCCAGGTCGTCAATGTATACTTAATAGTTGGCCCAAATAGCCTATATAGTCCTTATATAGCCTTCTCTTACAATGAGAGTAGTTGGGCTGTAGTTTCCACGCGAGCCTCATGTGGATTGGGAACTTCACACACATCATTCTGCTGCTTTCCAGATGTGTGCAGGTTTCCTCACGATGTTTTCCTTTACAAAAAGCTCATGGTGAATTTCAAATTCAATTTCATATATAAAATAACAAAAAACTGCTCTGCTTGTGAGCTCCGAAGAAATAGTCTCAATTTTGAGGTTCTTGAGTCTGTTAATAGAGGTTACGATACTGATATTCCACCACCTACACACAACGAGACATCCAAACCCAAATTCAAAGCAATGTACCGGCAACACTTACTCTCACTTCTAAAATCTGTGTAATGTGTTTTTATTCTTTTACTTTTCTCTGTTCATATTATGTGTATACATTATATTATATACTAAAAATGCATTTAAACCTCTTTACAATCACAATTTACTCCTACAGCTGTAATTATATTCACACAGGCTCATGCACTTACATATCAATTAGGTTATTTTAGATGCACTATTTACACTATGTATATTATTATTCTCAATTTATAACTTTACACATAGTCGTCATATTTTTACTTCAAGTAACTCAATCCCTCTCGTTGGTCCAGATTGAAAACCAGCGCCTTAGGAAACTTTGGCATATGCTGAGCGCCCTTTCACTGGTATGACAATCATGTTATGTTTTTTCTTTTATCTTAATCTGTATTTGTGTTATATCAGTGAATAAAGTGTTTATCTATCTATCTACATCTTAACAAGTAACAAAACCTTGAATTTGATTAAGATTTAATAACGAGCTTGAGATGTTTATTAATAAGCGGAAAAAGTTATTTATGTCACTGAAGTCAATAATCTTAAGTAAGATCTTAATATCGAACTCGCACTGGAGATATATATATTAATAAGGCCTTAAATATATATGCAGCTGAAAACTCAATTACCTCTCATCTATCTGCAATCCATTTCCTTAATAATATTACCAAAAAAAAAACAGTAAATATCACTTCGTCTGTTTATAATCTTGTAATCATAAACTATTCCAGTACCTGTTTAGGAAATGGTCATCATAATATGATTACTATAAGAAATTGTCTCGTAGACTGGTTTTACAACAAAATTGATTTAAAAAAACATGGAAATAAATATCTTATGACAATATTAATAAAAATGAATGTTGTATTCTTGCGCGTTAGAACATGAAATTCTGAATCTATTGTACTACTATTCAATCTATTGTGTTACTATGTAACTATTTTTTTACCATCGTAGTTGTATGTGACGTCCATTCGAGCTAAAGAGGACGATTGATCACTACGCAAGCCTCAAAAGTTTTTTTAATGTTCTTTTGTCGCATCTCGGTAGATCATCATGGTAGGTCATACCATTGGTTACCATGGCTTCTTATCTACTCTATAATATTATGTATATATGTATATACACATATGTATATTTTTTGAATTTAGAACCAACAACGCAGAGGGAAGACGGTAGTATGAGGAACCAAAGAATCAGGAGCTGGAAGACTTCGGGCCTGAGCCTAATATTATCAGAGAAATCAAGTCCGCAAGACTACGTAGGCTCGGATACCTGGAATGAATGCCAGCTTATAGGGCGGTGAAAACGTTCTAGAAGTTGATGACCGTTTGGTCCGCCCAAATACCGATGGAAGTGGAGCAAGGCCTCTGCGGCCTGCACGCAGAGAACTGGGAGTAGATCGCATAAAACACAGCGCGCTGGCACCAACTCGTATTCATATATTTGTGGTGAGAGTACCAACTCAACATAAGTTGTAGGATGTTATGTAACGACGTTTCCGAGGATGATTACCGGACACACGCGTTGCGTCACACATACATATTATTATGTATGTTAGTCTATAAGGTATGTATGTATTTAGGGATCAATGTAAACTGAATATAAATAAATGTTATCTATTTAACCGTATTATTTGACTAAACCTAAAACCACGAAATGCCTAACCGGCTCACCGCGCCGCCAAGGATACCCATGCTTAATCACTGACAGAAAAACTTTGTTGCCAGTAAATATCTTGTATCTTTTACGTACTTTAGAACACCCTCGACCGTTTTGTAGATATTAGGCAAGATACATTTTTCAACGTCAAATAAGTTGCGTGTACGAAACGTTACGTGATACGAATGATAATGTTCTATTCCAAATAATGACGTAAGCAGGTGTTCGATGAATATCAAATATATTATTCGTCGTATTGTTACATACATGCTTTCACAGATAAGATGAGATGAAGAGTATTCGTAGAAATACTTGGAAATAATTCCTTATCGAGTTACAGGAAATGAGACTATTTTTACGGAACTAAATCGTGTATATTTGTTTATTCAAACAAACCAACGTGTCGGGCACCAGTACAAAATACACATTATAGTAACAATAGTACAGGTACTTGTGTAAGAGTTCATTTACGAAATCCTGCCATAATGGAACGCAGTAATGTGAGCATTACTGCGCTCTTGTTTTGAAGGATAAGGTTCAATTTATACTCCGGCGGAATGGAGTGGAAGCGAATTTTTGTAACATAGCATAATGAACTTAGTGATCAACTTTGTAACGTACAAAGTAGAAACAAGCCAAAAACTTCCGCGGAATGCGCGAGTATGCACGACAATTACGCGGATTTTGGCTCGTATCTAGTTTGTACTTTACACAATTGACTATATAAAGTTCATGCTATGTTACAAAAATTTTAGTACAAGTAGAGCACCTTGTGAAAGGGTTCGTCCAGGGAAGTACTACCACCTTACCTATTTCTGCCGCCAAGCGGTAATGTCAGCATTACTGTGTTCCGGTTTTGAAGGGTGCTGGTGATATTACAGGCACATGGGACTTGTCAACTTAAGTCTCAGGGTGACAGGCGCAGTGGCAGTGCCCCTCAGATCTTTGCAATTTAAAGCTCTAAGTGGCACTGTAACTGTTATGGACAGGCTTACCATCAGGCGCACGACTTGTTCGTTCCGTCACTTGATGTTATAAAAAAAAAATTCTTTTCCACTTCGTTTCACTACAACGTAAATTGACCCTGAGACAATTCATGAAACTATAGATACGTGGGACTTGTCAACTTTATGTCCCAAGGTGACGGTTGTAGTGGTAGTTCATCTCAGATTTTTATTATTTAAAGCTCTGCAAGTGTTATGAACAGGCGTGTCGCTTACCACCAGGCCTTGTTCGTCCCGGCACTTGATATCATAAAAAACATAGCAATATTATTTTTCAAAATAACATTAATAGCTGCGCAGTAGAGTTCCTTGTGACAGAGTTTGTCCAGGGAAGTATTGCCACTTTAGTATTTCTACCGCCAAGCTGTAATGTGAGCATTACTGCGTTCCGGTTTTCAAAGGTGAATTATTTTTTATAATTGGATTTGATGTTGCATTAAAAAGACGAAAATACAAAAAAAAAATCCCTCTCCCCAAACCCCTTCCCCCCCCCCCCCCCCCCCACACACACGATCATGGCATCCCGTCATGAACCCTTACCAAAGCGTTAGCGTTTTTTTTTGTATGACTTCGACCTATAAAGAGCGAAGGCGACCTATAAAGCAACAAAATCAACTATATTATTGAAACTTGAAGTTTATCACATGTTTCACATGAAATATAACAAAATAGGAACTTATTATTAATTAACGCAAAATACTTCTTAATACTTCGAGATCTTTTCCGTCGATTCGTCGTCAAAATACTCAAGAAAATAATGAAATGGTGGTCGACAAGTTCCAGTCGTAGAGCGAGATGGGTACCTACCACAATTGATCCCCATCACCATATGACATTTGCCTCCACTTCCTTGATCTCTGTGATGACGGTGCGTCAGTCGAACGACTTCGCCTTTCTGATCGTGACCGTTCTCGAACAGAAGTATGGCTTCGAATAGATGATGATCGACCACGACTTTGGTGAGTATCATAGTTACTTGAACGGGCACTGTTAGAAGATCGACCAAGACTGGATGATAGACGTGGCTGTGGAGAATTCGGAACCCTCTGAAAAACGACTGTTCTGGGCTGGTTCCTCTGCCAGTGATACGCCTTTGCGGGCGTCTCTGGTGGACTCGGACATGGGCATGGACTCGCCGGGGTTTGTGGTTAGCTGCAGAGACAGACTTGTTTGTTTGCCCCGGTTGGGTGTGGCCGGGGCATCTGTCTGAAACCTGAAGTGAGGAGACGCGCGGGTCACGTGAATTGCCCTTTAAGTTGGAAGCTATGTCCGGACATTGTCACAGGACTAGCATCTCCTCCACTAGTAAGCCCGGAGAGCTAGTAAAGAATAAGCTAGATATCCTCCAGTCCCTCCAGCAGCTTAGGTTATTGGGAACTGGAGAGACGTCGTTTTCGGTGTAGGAAAGTGAGCATGCATTACAGCTCCACCACCATACAGGAGATTTGGTAGTGGACTCAGAGGGTCACTATAATCAAAATTATCGTAGGAAGATATGGGGTTGGTCAGGGCTGGTGAGAATTTCCGCTAAAAACATAAAAAAATAAGTAAAAAAAAAATAATCTAGTCGTTTCCATCCTGACAAGCACGATCGTGTTTTATGACTTTATGACTGAATAAAAACCAAAATTTCTAACAATTCACTGCTTAATTATTTTTTATGTAAAATATAACATGTACTTGATAAGAAAATACGCCATAAAGTCAGAAAACACGAAATGATGAAATTTAAAAAAATCTTAACGTGTTCCGAGGCTGGTGAACCTTCTTCACTGGTTTTAACCCGATTAAATCCGGGGTTTTAACCCGTTAATAAAGCGTCCGGTTAAAACTTTAAAACCGGGGCGCTCGCCCATCTCTAGTGGTGATGACACAATTAAACAGGAATTGTTATTATACGTGATACTTTCTACTTCGGTCCTTTCTTGTTTTAGGCAGCATAGAGTAAAATTTGCATGCTTTTGACTCTGTACAAATGGGTTCAGAACGTCGTTACCGTACTTAAATAAGTAATTAAAAGTTTACCTTGACTGTTAAGTGGTAAGTAATATTTAACTGAGTTAAAAAGTTTCCCAATAATATTTGAATTTGCCTATTTTCGCAAAGCTCGATTACTCCGAAGCTTAAGGACTTTCAAATCACCAGTGTGACAGGGCACTTAGAAAATACTAAAAACTCCTTAAATACACGTTTGTTACAGATCTTAGTTCTTTTGATTTGACGGATTTTTTGCCGTAGCGCCATCTGTGAGAAATCTATGAAAATGTTTTCTTCACTCCTTCACTCCTCACCACCTTCAATTATTTTTGTGAAATTACGCCATGAATCAATAATTAAAAATCGTGATAGTAGAACATCGTATTTAATGACATCAATTTTACAATTGATTAAGCGACATCTTTTAGTAGCTATAAAGGTACCTGGTTGATGAAAACTCATAGATTTCTCACAGATGGCGTTACGCTAAAAACTCCTTAAATAGATATGTTTATTTATATATAATATCAGAACCTAACTTGACATCAAACGTGACGACTGATGCGCGGGATGGGGCACTCTACTCAGGGGAAATCAATTTATACTTTTTTTGTCGAAAAACATTCTTGCCATTTACGTGCCTAAATGTAGACAGTTCTTTGAAATCGACCAAAGAAAATTGTTGACGAAATTGTTTGTTGCGAAACTTTTTGAGTAATTCTTGCTTACGAATAGAGCCTTATATTCCGTGGGCATCGTGTAAGTCATTTGTTCGTATTAGTTCCATTGCCTAGTTCCGTGATGGAAGTACCTCTGTTTTTATTAATATATATTTTGTTATGAAACCAAGTGACAGGCCGAATAAGTCGTGTGCCTGGTGTTTAGTGACATGCCTGTCCATAGCAGTGCAGTCCCACTTAGAGTGTTAAATCGCAAAGATCTTAGGGGCACTGTTAATACGCCTGTCACCCTGGAACATAAGTTAACAAGACCCATGAATCTAGTAATACTCAAACATTGCTGCTTGGCAACAGAAATACGTAACGTGGCCGTAGTTTTTCCTGACTCCTTTCATAAGAAACTATACTGCTATCATGTAAATTTTCGCGAATTAAAATAGAGTAACGGAAAAAATTGCTTTAATTCCGTCATGGTCAGGTCCAAATAGATATTTCTGTGTAATTTTGCACACGGTAACAATAGCAGACTTACTGGTATGTCAGTAGCAAGTATGTTTTGGCATTAATACGAACGAGCTGTGGAAATATCCTTATTTTTCTTACTAAAGGATAAAATCGTCCTACTGCTTTGTGCTTTTTCGTTATTGTGGCTCGCGTGTTGAACAAGCAAATTACATTTACTGCTGACAGAATTGACATTGGAGCGTTAGATCAAAGTGGATTGGAATATTGCTCTTTGCTTCCGTAGTGCCACTTACCATGATTAAATGGCCAGAACACATATATACCAAAACCAAAACCTGAGATGATTAATTAATTCATCTTTTTGGTAGATGCACGCGGTATTTGCTCAGGGCTTGTTCCAGCAATCACTTTCTTGATTATTGTGATATGAAGCCTAATAAAGTAAAAAAAAAACTTACCATCCCAACATAGGTGGACAAGTAATAGCCATAGCAGAAATCCAAACGAAGAATATCATCGTGAAAGCCAGTTTCTTGGACCTTCGTCTCCTCGAGTACGTCAATGGCCTGGTAACGGCCAGGTACCGGTCCACACTGATAGCACAGAGAGACAGGATAGACGCTGTGCAAAGAAGAATGTCCAGACTGATCCAAATGTCGCAGAGGATCCAACCTAACTCCCATTTGCCTGTTGACAAAGGAAAATAAAGCTATAGTAAATTCGTGAAATAAACAATATTGAAGCTATGGGTGTAACAACGGTGTAGCATGTAAAAGTGAGAGTCGAGAAAATTGAAAAAAAAGTTTTAATGTCTTATATTCTTTTAATATTTATAATACGACTCTTATATACTTTATTATTTATTTGTCCTATGATTTAGCTAAAGGTGTTATTATCACTTTAAAACAATTAGAAACATTTGAAAATATTTTGTTTTCCTTGTGTTATCCGTCCTTGTTGCACCAAACCGGTAAATTAACGGGGCGTTCGTTTTATTATTGGTTTTTATGGAAAGAAATTACGAAAAATAGTCTTATTTAAAAGTTACATTGATAAAAAATTAAACGTATTTTTAATCATTCATTACATTCGCTGGATTGAAATGAATCGACAGAATCATCTTCAGCATGTCTCATTTTTTGCATTAAAATAAGTTTTTACAATCTGCTGGTGGTAACGTGTCCGAAATTTAAACGCACATTTATAATCTATGCCACAAGGACGAAACGCCACCTTCTAAATGACTTAAAATTAGTCCATATAGAAGAAGAGCGAAATGAGACACAAGTCACAAGATATTTTGATGCAATAACATCAAAACGGGGCTTTCTGTGACGAACGCCAATTGTTGTTGTTCCCAATGCCACAATGAATACCAATTCTCAAGTCTGAAACTGGTAATTTCTATGTACATAGTATGAGAACCTGAGTTATACTCCTATTTACGCACGCGTGACTTTATGTTCCATACGCCCCAATATGTATTCCAGTCGTGAGTATTACTAAATGTTTCGTGTTTATCGAAGGTGATGAACCTTTACGAATTTCAAAGACTATGAAAGTAAGGGCGTTCCTCGCCTACCGTGCTACATTCCGTGAGAATAATGGAACTCCGAGCGTTTTCCTCGCAACAAGTACTCGTAAGTTAACAACTAACTTTATATGTAACCATTTCACTATAAAAAAATAACTACTGGGCGGGTACTGGACGGGGCAAGTATATATACTTTTTTATGTTTTCCATTTCTCATTGTTTACAGCTTTTTTGTCTACAGTTGGTTCGTTTCTATTTTAGCTAGTTTTCCTCAAATTTTAATTTATATAGCTTTACTTCGAGTCTGATTTTCCCACAGTTCCTCAACAACTGTGACATTTTTTAAAGTCAAAAATCTTGGGGTTGACTAAAACCTTTAAAAAAGGAAATAAAAATCCTTTTTTAAAAAACTTTTAAAAAAGGAATTTATCAAACCTTAATCAATTATATAGGGTTCATATTGATCTACCTACCATCTCTTCGGTTGCCATCTATCGGATAATTTTAGAAATAAAAATTCCTCTCTTTATAAAGTACATATCTTTATAAAGTACTGCTCCAAGTGACGTTTGATAGTCTCTTCGTTATCAAAGTCGAGACAATTAAAAAAATTGTTAAGACCGAAACAAGTAAAAACTTAAAGTACTTTTATGTGTTAATTACCAAGTTACCGAAAATTTTTGCGCAAAGGTTTTCGATAGCTTAGTAAATAACACAGTGATATTTATATTTTTAATAAGATCATTTTTATAGGAAATGAAACAATTTTTTCGGATTTAAATATGTATAAAAAACATATTAAAAAAAATAGTTTCATTTCCTATGTGTAACAATGGCGAAAACCTAAGAACTCGATAACATCATTTTTAATTTACTTTTTTGAGCTTTTGTTACTGCCCGTTTATATTACCACTTGTTTATTAAATAAATAAATATTAGACATCTTCAACTCAACATCAACAACGGTGCTCTGATTCCAAATTAAGTAACTAAAGCACTTGTGTTATCGCAAACGGCAGCAACAACGGTGCCACAAACACTCAGATCCGAGACAATATAGAAAAGTTAGTTTTTCTAAATTGACCCGACGGTGATCGAACCTGGGACCTCGGAGATGGGCGACATTATAAGAACCGTTGTGCAAACCACTTGACCACGGAAATCGTCAAAAAGATACTTTACTATTGCCTCACGTAATTTGAATAATGCAGTGTGTATTCTGAAAGACTGCCTGTCAGTTACATGGTCGTCAAATTTTATACTCTCGTCGACCAAAATGTTTCAAAGTTTAATGTTTAATAATAAACTGCGTCTACGTTTAATTGACATAAATACAGTTCCTTAATAATGCCTACGCTGCGAAAAAACTTTCTTGAATGGCAAAGAAGGCTAATTTAAATAAAGCCGCACGCAAACGATTGTAATTATACCAGCTATACCGTTTGTAAGTGTCACAAACTCGGGACAATGAGATATATTTGGACCTTTATAATTCCACCTTATGGAATTTAACGAAGAAAAATGCGTACCGATTATGTGCGTTCGGTTTTGGATATTTTTAGAAATTATCTTGTTTCTAGCATATATTTAGAAATTATATTGTAGTAATGTGACGAAGACATTGAAAGAAAGGTAAAACTCAAAATTCAGTGAACGGGGCCATAAAAATGATGATGCACAGCCAATCAGCATCTGAGAAAGCGCAAATAGCGGTACATAATACTGTATTGGTTAAAACCACGGAAGAATAAACAATGGAAATGTCTTAAACCTCGACTACACTCAGAACCACTCCAAAAGTTACACAATCATAATTATGGTAAACACTATGAAATCTTTATAATGTTGGGTGGTTTCTAATTTGAAAAGATGTAACAAATTCTGGACTGTTAATATAATTTTAACTTTACCCTGTTGCCAATTCTTAAAAGTTTATTACCTACAATGGCAAATTACGTTTTGATTTTATATCTCGATTTAAATCTCAGTATGCTGCCATCTAACGGTCAATAGTTGAACGACGACGAATTCGAGACGTTCACTTAGTTCTCCAAAAAAGAAGCAGCCATATCGCAACGGCGTAAAGTTACTTACGTTTCTTGTTACAAAAAATTTTTAAGATAAACAGAAAATTGAAAATTTACTACAATTAAATGAAATAAGACTTAATGATAGTATGAAACACCATCTTAGATGATGACTATCATTTTTGCACTATCAAGTAGCAAAATAATGCATTTTTCTACGATTGTCGAAGTTTTGCGCGAGATAATTGACACGACCATAACGTACAAAGCGAAAATTTTGAACTGAGTTTAAGTATATGGAACTCCACGTAGTTGATACATGTGCTACGCGCACTAAGCACCTCTACCGTATTTATTGTTCTGTGATTCCAACGCTAATGCATGGCAGTGAGTGTTGGGTATGGCAGACAGAAGAAGCAAGTGAGTAGTTGCAGTAGCAATGAGATCTCTGCAAAAAATATGTAATGTGCGGTTATGTGATAGAGTGAAGAACATTTTATAAGAATTTGAAAGAGAATATAGTGACAAAAACAGAAAATGGTAATTTGAGTTAGTTTAAGCACATGAAGCGGATGAATTAATGTAAATTGACAAAAGAAAACCATAGACCGATAAAACTAGATACGTAGGTTCAAATATACAGGCAAAGTACAATAAAAGCTTAACCAGATTTTATAGCAGAGTTTGCATTAATATTGGACATAACTGGTTGATGACTGTACCACCTCAGTCAACCGTGACCATGGGACCTGTAAAAGGCCCGAAACGTTGGTTTGTTTCGGGACCTGTAAAGGGCCCGAAGCCTTTGTTTGTTTAAAAAAACAAATATACGCGATTGAAATCCGTAAAAATAGTTTCATTTACTATGTGTAACAATCGCGAAAACCTAAGAACTCGATAAGCTTCAGGGCATCATCCACTATTTTGATTCAATTTTCTACTCTAGTTTTTCTACCATTTTATCTTTATTATTTCCATTACTTAACGCGCAACCATTAGCGCTCGGCGTACCAAAACGAGGACACTTATTTAAGTAGATACCCATATTTTTTTTAATATTACTATTAATACTCGTTACAAAGGGGAAGTTTTATATTAATAATTAAATAAGTAGGTGTAAGTGTTCTACACTGTATTCTTTCTCTTTGTCTCGCTATATGCATTGTGTAGTTAAAAGGTGTTCCAACCATACTACCGAATTCCTTAGTATGCATATATGACATCCCACCTCTTTATCATCTTTTTCTCTGGTTCCTGGCCACCTACTTTGAAATTTTGAATCGTTCTTAAATTCCTTTTCTTCTCCGTCACTCACTTTACTTCTTTTCATCGGCACTCTCTACAAAACTCCCGAAGCGAGCGGACGTGCTATCTCTCATCATACAAATATAATAGTTGCTTATACACGTTTAACGATGTAACGTGTTTACAAACATACAGCACACACATTTTTGTGGAAAATTCCATAATGTCGAAGCTACCATAAACAGTACCTAATACGTCGATAATTGACAAACCTCCACAAGGGCACCATCAGGACTCTCCAGGCTGCACTACAACCTACAGGACATGCTTCAGTGGTGCCAGCAGCGCGCGACAGATATATCTAGTATATAGGTGCTAAGTCTAGATCTTTCAGAAATAAATGTCTAATTAAATAATAATTCTCTTCCTGGGGTGCCATCTCCTACTCGGTCGGCATTATAGATAGCTACTTAGGTCAGTGAAGTTGCGATTTGAAAAAGTTCTGTGGTACTCATGTGAACCACTCTGCAAGATTTTGAAGCCATGTGAAGAGACCAGGGAAAGAATGATCAAAGTCACTTAAACCACGTTTTGAAGTAAAGAAAAGTTAACAATTATTTATAAATGTTTTTTAGTTAAAATGGATAGCATATCGTTACATATTGCCCGTTTCAATCACAAACAAAACAAAAAACTTTTTTCTATCCTCTTAGCACAAAACTGATAACTTTTGACACCTCTTACTTATTTCAATAATATCTCTGAGCAAAGGTAGAAACACAAACAGCCTACAACATAATCTCAGCACAGATTGTTAAAAAAAACCGACCTCGAAAGTTCGTGGAAATACATCTATTTGCCAAGTTTTATTGAAATTGGTTATCGGAAAGTGGGCGAAACCGGATTCATCTTCTAGTTCGCAACACTTAATAGAAGTGGAATATTTTCTTCAAATTTAAATGGGACCACTACCGAGTTACCCCTTTTTGAACAAAAAATGGATCATCAAAATCAGTTCACAAATGCCTGAGTTATGCGTAACATACATATAAAAAAACAGTCGAATTGAGAACCTCCTCCTTTTTTTAAGTCGGTTAAAAATAAAAAGGTACAACTAATCCCACACGGCCATTCCTGCTATTCATCTGTCCCAGGTGAATTATCTATTGAAGTAGTGGAGGCCCATGATTTCGTCATGTCAGCAGAGCTAGATGTACTGGCCTGGCCTTCACCTTGACCAACCTACCTCACATCATATCGATCATTTCCTTTCTTACAAACGACTTTTTAAGGACCGAGAAATTTAGGATATAGTTTGTAGCCTTGAACAAACTGGTTTCGTTTGACAGCCACCACTTCTCCAACTCTGTACGTATCGCTGTTTTTTATAATTTTTCCTACTTTCTTCTTGGATATTCTGTATACTTTCATTAGCGTTTCTTCTAAGCTCTTTCTTTGTTCATCAAAATTCTGCTCATTTTGTTCTTCAATTAATTCTAGAATAATTTCGTTTTCACGTCACTAGCTCGGAAAGGCTTTCTTTCTCATTAGAAATCTTCGCGCAAAAGCGTTTATTGCACGCTAGCGTGGAGGTTAACGTGAAGGTTTTTGAAATTCGAACTCGACGATGGACACAGTCCATCACCGTGCACCTAACTTTTTCTTTCGATGAAAAAAAAAATGGCACGCACAATTAAGCAATTTGCCGTACATTACTTATTTTTGTAACATAAATCCGTTGGTATTTTTTATTCTTATTATTGTTGACATTAAATTGACAATGATAACAAATTGTGTTTATTAAATTATTTTAATTCGTGGAAAAACTAAAAAATAAATTTCATTAATCATTTAATCACACAAAATAAAAGTACAAGCAAGAATAAAAATTGATGATGCGTAAATTCAGAACGCATCCGAAGATACACTTTTTCTTTTCATTAAAAAAGGCTTTACAGTTCAAAAAGTTTTTCTTTCATCTATCATTTCCCTCGCTATAGTGAGGTGAAAAGTTGTGTTTCGCTCGGCAGCAAAGTTGTTTTGCGTCTCGTGCCTACAAACCCTCGCTACGCTCAGGAATCTAATATTTGAACCTCGAGCGAAAGCTTCCTTCGCTTGCTCAGGTTTCAATACAAGCGCTCGCGGCAAAGAACAACTTTGCAGTATTGCATAACAAATAACCATTTTATCTCGCATTTTGACTCTTGTTAAAAGTTCGAATGGACTCGTTTTTACACTTTGTTGATATGTGTTATTGGTACACCGTTCGACAGCACTAACATGTTTGTACTACTTAGTGGGGTCATCTGCGCATCAGTTTACTCATAACATTATGATTATTTGGTAAAATTCTTTCTACCTGACCATTACTCCTTTGTCGTCCTGTGGTTATGTGGTCACTTCTCATGAAGTACTGGGATTTCCTCCTTTTCACCGTTTTCAGAACCTCCAAACTTTGTTTATCCTCTGCAATACGTTGTCATTTGTGATTCTATCCGTCCAAGATATTTTCAATATTCTTCGATAAACCTACATTTCGAAAGCTTCTAATTACAGAATTAGTGTCCATGCTTCTACTCCGTAAAAAGGAATTGAAAATATGTAGCACCGCACGCCATTAAAGGCAAGTTTTGCAATTTTAAATGAAAGACAGTATTCTCCGACAATGGTTCAGTAGGCCGCAGTCAGAGGCTCAGGTTCAAGAACCATAATACGTGCAAGTATTGTTATTAATATAAATAGTACCATCAATAAAAATAATAACAACTTATCAATAATTTAAAAGCCTGTACCTCTAAAATCGACGCCATTTTTATATTCGTAATAAGAAAATAATCATAAATAAGATTAAAATTTTTCCTTTTTGAAATATAGTATAACTGTATTTGTTGTTCTCAAACAGTTACGAATTAATAATAATAATAATAATGTCCCAGATAGCCCACCAATTATCTGGTCTCAAAGTAGAAAATTCACTGTACTACGATTACCAATTTAGAAGAGTTCATTTCCGAAATTGGTCCTGCCTGGAATCGAATCCAGGTCCTCATCATCCAACGCTCACGGTGCAAACTGTTAAACCACCAAGATCATCGCAATGAAGTAAATTGGTAAATTAAATAAGGGAATAGTCATAATTTAATTTAATTATAGTAGCTGAATTAAATAGCAGTAGCGCTCCTTGTTGTTCGTCCAGGGAAGTATTGCCGCCTTACCTATTTCCGCCGCCAAGCAGTAGAGTGAGCATTCCTGCGTTTCGATTTTGAAGGACCCTTACCCTTGAAGGGTATGGGTGCATCGGAACCCGGGGTCGGTTTAAATTTGCAACGGAACCCGAATGAGCCTTAATCCGAGTATCATGTGATCCCGGGACTGGTTGCTTTCAAAAATAATTAAATTTTAGTCGCATCCTGTCCCGGATTCAGTTGCACCTCAAGACATTACATTTGTATAGTCTGATACTTCTGTGCTCGTCCCACTTTTCGGTACTGGGGTAACATGCGTAATTTTCCACTGCTCCGGGTATACATTGGCGTACCGACAGATATTAAATATGTGTTGAAGGGGCTGGGCTAAAACTGATGCACAGTCCCTCACTATGTACGGTGGTATTCCGTCTGGCCCTACCGATTTTTTGGGTTTGAGACATCTAAGCGCATTTCGAACATCTTGTACAAGCTACATGAACGCGTTCGGCAGTCGCCTCACTACCAGCCGCTGCGGCTGTGGTCTCCGCTTCAAGTAAGGAAGTTTCGGCATTGTAAATCGAATGGAAATATTCCGGAAAAGCCTGAGCATTGTATGAGTTGTTTAGTACCAGGCCGTTTCTTGTGACTCAGGGCTTACCTCGACTCGAGCGTTTTTTTTTTTATGTAGGACCAAAAGAATTTAGGGTCTTTGTTAATTTCATTTTCAATCCGAGTTCTATAATTTTCGCATGCAATTTCTATCTTTTTCTTTACTAGTGCTCTGTGGTGTGAAAACAATTTGTAATCCTCAGAAACCTCGCTTGCCTTGTATAATTTATGATATTCGGCCTTCTGTTTTATACCCTGAATAATTTCAACAGTATATCACTCCGGGTAGGAGCGCGTTCTCTTTTTTATAGACCCACGCTGAGGTGTGCAGCTGCTGATCACCTTATATAAAGTTGAGTAGAAAAGTCCATTACATCGTTTACAGTATTGATTCCGTACAAAGAACGCCAATCAATTGTACTTAATGATGCGTATAACATTTGGAAATTGAATTTAAAAAAGTTCCATTTAATATTTATTATTATTAATTCTATCAACACTAAAAACATAAGGAAGCGGCTCACCATTCTGTACATTTTTGTTTCTCATTTTAGAACAATATATGCTTAATACTACTACGTCCAAGATGCGGTTACTACAATTAGTGATTTCATTGTATTGACGAAATTCGCAGACATTAACAAAAAACTCACAATAACATTGTATTTCCAGACTCGCGGAGTACATATTAAGATCACCAATTAAAATTAAATTCTTGTATTTTGTACAACATTGTTCTAATATGTGAAATAGGTGCATGTAATCATAGTCCCTACTATTTGATGGAATACTACACAACAAGTAAATAATCTTATTTTCTTTGTATACATCCGCACACACGAGTTCAAAGATGGCTGTGTCCACATCTGCAGACACAGTGTGGGCGCACCCACCAGCATAGCTCCGCCGTGCTTGCTCCCTTCCGCGCGGTCGCAACGCACCACGACGTATCCGCGCGGGGCCACTTCTCCGTCGTGGACAGATTTATTTATATCTCAGTTATCGCCCATAAGTCCGCGGGAGATGTACATATATTTTCATATAACATTGATACTTTAGTCCTAAGCCCTCTAGTGTTTTGGTAGTATATATGTATCTTTAAACCGTGTAATTTTTTATTTTCATTGACATGGTCTACTCTATTCGGCCTTTACTTTTTTTCTACAATTTTTATTCTGAGTGGAATGTTTAGTGCTCTAATAAAAAAATATGTAATTTATGCCATCTACATGAATCTGATCTATCCAATTGATTATTTCTGTAAAAACTTAATTTCGAGTAGTGAAAATTCTCCAAGTTACAACTTATTACCTCAATTAGTTTATTTAATTTAAATTTATTAATATATTTGTTTTTACTTATTTCCCCATACATAACACTAGTTTTATTAAATGCATTAATGGAATTGTATAAGGCAGATTGAAACTTAATTATATTATCGTCATGAGAGCCAGCGAATATAATTACATAGTCATTTTTTGTGAACTTCTGACCCCACGACATGTTGCTCAGTACAATTTGCTCTAGAGTCGCGTTTGGTTTTATGACCGCGGTTACCTGATAGTTGTCACCAAGAATTTGCTGAAGCCTCTGGCGTAGGCGTCTTCCTGTCTCATATGCGAGCAAAAGTACATTGTGTCTGGCAGAGTTTTTTACTGTTTTCGCTTCGTGTGACTGCTGCCGCTTGTTACCATTAAGTTCTTCTTACTAGGTGGAGTACTAGGAGTACTTTCAATGTTTAGAATTGTATTCATTCTTAATGGGTTATCTGGTGCATTAGGGAGCACATCACGGAGTGGTTTCATACAGGTTTGAGTGTCGAAGTTAACGTAGCAGTTTTGCTGAGTCGATTTTTATTAACAATAACAAATTATCAAAGTAAGGTGACATCTAGTTGTTTCTGGTTACAAAATTATTTTGATGCAAGTCGTTTGCTATTGATTGTCAGGTATATCAACAGCTGATTGACAGATGATTTTTCTTTACCTTTCGTTTGAATGCAACAATTTCACTAATTTGTTATAATTCACTTGTTTTGATAAATGTTGCTTTCTTTCTTTATCCTATAATATATAATTATATATAATAAGTTCCAATAATCCCTTACACCAATTTTCATAATAAGTTATCTTAACACTGCTTCTGGTTATTTACATTTTAAAGGCAAAGTTGCAGTTCAATCTTCACACCAACACTTGTACGAGATCTTTATCCTTCTATCACTATATTGTAATATCTCTATAAGCAGGAAAACGCAAAATAACTTTCTATTGATAATTTAAATACGGAGCTAGTTGTTCAGTAAGCACAGTGGCGCCACCAAAAAAATTTAATGTCGTCTCTCGAGATGCAACTGAACCCGGGACTGGATGCGAATCAAAGTTAAAAATTTTTGAAAAGGATCACGCGATACTCGCATTTGGGATCATTCGGATTCCGTTGTAACTTTAAACCGACCCCGAGTTCAGACGTTACAAACCCAGATTTTAGCGATTTAAAACTCTGCGTGGCAATGCGTACAAAGGCAAAAGCAATTGCTGAGGACATATATCACTTAACTCCAGGCACACGACTTCTTCGTCCCGTAAATTGGTATCATAAAAAAAAAATTGAACTCATGGACTAAATTTTTGGTTATAAGTGTGAAAGTGACAGGTGAATTTTATTAAAGAAACAAATAATCATCAACTAAATATACACCCTATGTAACTGTATCTTAAATAAGAAACATGTTCTCAGATTCAACATGTCCGAAAGACATAGAATGCGAGTACTTTTATTATACCACATAATGTATTGGACGTATTATTAACTTGTAAGGATATAAGGGCTAGCACATAAAGAGTACAAAAGATGAACATTTGGATATATAATTAAGTTTGTATTGAATTGATATTCAATTATTTTTTGTGAAATTACTCCGCTAGTTTGTTATAATTATTAATACAAAGATCGAACACTCTGAAAAAAATCCTTCGATGTTTCTGTATTGAAATGATCTTTGAATTGGGTTTTTCAACAACTTTTTTAGCCGTAACTCTATCTATGAGAAATCCATTAAAGTATTTGAATATATAGGATAAACAGTTTATTCAATAATATACCACAAACACAAATAAGATATGAAAGGAAAATAAAAAAATATTTTTGTCATAGCAGTGAAAGGGAGCTGACTCAGCGATATGCCTAAGTTCCCTAAGACGCTGGTTTTCATTCAGGATCAACAAGAGGGGCTAAATAAAGAATTCATTTGTAAGCAAAAATATAAGACAAGACTATGAATAAATGATTCATTAATATAATAAATACAAATATTTGATATGTAAGGGCATTTGCTGGTGTTAATATTATAGCTATAAGTGTAAATTGTGATTGTACGTGTATTTTAGTGTAATAAATCAGAGTAAAAAATTCTAGAAAGGCCATGGGAAAGAGTACATGGGGGTATGATAAAAATTAGAAGAAACTAGAATTGTATTATTATTTTTCTTTCGCACCGTAGCACCCTTGCCCCTTTCGTCTCTTGACCTCTTGTCCAATGCGCACGCGTTCCAACAACGGAACGCCCGGGTGGTTAAGCGTCACGTATGTCCGTAACTGTTTCTATACCGCTCAAAGTTTAAAATCGCAACGATCTAAAGAGCGCTGCCATTATAGTAGAATAAACAAGTAGGGTAACTCCGTACAAAATAACAGAGCGACATGTATGTGTGCGCAACTGCCACTCGCTGTGTACGGACACACACGCGTAGGCGCTTTGAGATGACGTTGTGCAACGCTAGAGCATCTTTAGATTATACAAGCCGCGCTCCGATGTTTGCACAGAGTTACCATACTTGTTCTTCTTCTAATATGCTGCCATTGCGCCCGCCACCCTGAGACACAAGTTGACAAGTCCCATGTGCCTATAATTTCACCAGCACCCTTACCCTTCAAAACTGAAACGCAGTAATGATCACATTACTGCTTGACGGTAGAAATAGGTAAGGTACTTCCCTGGACAAACACTTTCACAAGAAGTTCTACTACTACTCTTACTTATAAAAGTTGCAGTGCCACTCAGAACCTTCAAACTTTCAAACTATCACTGCACCTGTCACCCTGAGATTTATATCGTTCATTTTCAAGGAATCGAACCCGGGACCTCTTCGTGCAGTGCCCATTGTACAAATCGTTGGGCCAGCGAAGCCGTCAAATCTACTTTTTTAATATAGTCAATGTTTTATTCCACTAAGTACGTGTGTATGGAGCCGGTTCAAAATAAAATTACTTCCTTTGACATAACTAACCTGTAAAAAATTGTAATACAATTTATAAGTCAAACAGATTTATGACTCAGCTACATAGGACTTAAAAGTACATTGCCCTCCCTAACAGTTAGAGCCTAACTAATATTCCATCATAACCCGTACTGACTTAAAACATTACAAAAATGGTGTACAAAAGTGTAGCGTAATAAAAATGTGGGCAAAAAAAAACAATTATCGTCTAAAATTATTCAATACAGCTAAAAAACCCTTTGGAACAATTAGCAAAAGTACAATTTTTCTTTTCCACCATTTTTCTTTCAGTGGCCATAAATAAGTAAGTACTTGTTAACCTGAAGTTGTAAAAAATGTTTTAAAAGCTCCCTTAAGTGGTGATCAATCATCTTTGAAATGCTTCCCTTGCGAAGGCTCCTCTACAATTGAGTTTGCCCGCGAAAAAGAAAATGACAAGTATTTTTTTTGTAAGTGTATTTATCCAGTACATTTTGACCGCAGTAATAAAATATTTTTATTACTACGGACCGACACCGCTATTGAAAAGGATTAGGCTTGAAATATTTTTTTGGAAATACAATTAACTGAAATTTTAAAGGGTTATGTCAATTACAAAAAGCTTAATAATTGATTGTCGAAACTTCCATGAACGTATATTTTTATGTTTATAAATTATAGTACGATGACCTGCTGCTGGCCGCCAGCTTGGCCTTGACGCGAATCTGAGCAGCGAGGTCACGGCGACATGAGTGGTAAGGATGTGGCCACCACCAGCTTCAGAGCTGATAGAGAAGGTCCGTGATGGAGGCCGCTTCGAGAGCTTGAAGACCTTCGTGTGGGGCACTGCCTAACGACCTATAGAAATGTGAAGGTGTGACATCATTACGTTTACGACCACTAAAGATTATAGTGACAGTCTTGACTCCAACAGGGGAACGGATGTACGTGGAGCGCATTATAATTTTCCGGAATGTATAAGAAAAAAATACTATAAATGGTCAGAAATGAATTTTTCGTTTTATTAATTAAGTTTCTCAAAATATTCTCCGTTAGCGTTAATGCACTTTTTCATGCGAATGAACCAATTTTGAAAACATTTATGCCACTCCTCCGTGACAATCTCTGAAACTTATCTTTCATACTCTTCGACAGCCTCTTCGGGTGATGAAAATCGTTGACCACGGAACTGGTTCTTAATTTTTGGAAATAAATAAAAGTCACAAGCCAGGTTGGGACTGTACGTGTGATGGCTCCTAAGGTCAACGTTGTTCACCTTCAAAAATTCATTTGTCTATCTGGCCGTGTGAGAACTGGCATTAATTTGGTGCAAGATGGCAAGTACGGCATTTACAGTTATTTTTACGGAGTTTGTCAATAACTTCCGGCGAACAAATGGTCATGTTCCAATCACTATTCACGGTACAACGGTTCTCCAAAGCAACAGTAGCCACGTGTCCAGTTTTATTTAATAAAGATGCAATCATCCGCTTAGAGACACTTTGCACACGCGCCACTTTGGTTGGTTTTGAATCATCTCGAAAGACCCGTTGCTGCTTTGTTTTGGGATCGTAACTATAAATCCATGTTTCGTCACCTGTTACTATCCCACTCCAAATTTGACGCCCCTTCATTGAATCTGGTAAGCATGGCATTGCACCACGTGACGCGATGTGTTTTTGAGCCTCAGTCAAATTGTGTGAGATCCACCGAGAGCACAGCTTTTTCACAACCAAATGTTGGTGTAGTATTGATTGTATTTGACTCATGCCTATGCCTAAAGACGCCCGAATCTGCCTGTCTGCCATATGCCTGTCTGTTTTGATCATACGGTGCATAGCATCGATGTTTTTGTTGTTCACAGCAGTCGACGGGCAACCATCATAAAATTCGTCAGTGAGATTCACACGACTGCGTTTGAATTCTGCAAACCAGCTATAAATAGTCGTCTTGCATGGTGCTTCATCGCCAAAGGCAGTTTGAAGCCGAGCGAAGCGCCGCTGAGCTGTTATATTACATTTAAAGTCGTAGAAAATCATACTACGAAAATTTTCACGAGTTAAATTCATGGTGATGTAGACAACCAATTTCTAAAATGACGCCACAATGTAAAACAGTCAGATGAAACAAACTGTATTACTACAGCCAAGGAGGTCCATTTTCAAATGTTGTAACAACTTTTTAAATATTGTTTATGTAAGTGACCAATTCCGAAATGTTATAGTGCGCCCTATGTATGAGTGCCGAAGCACAGCAGGACACCACTCATAGAACCAATCTGAGTCATACGGAGCTAGCTCCTTGAAACGACCAGTCTTGACCAGGTCCATGTGTTCTAGCACCTTGACTTTGCCAGTTTTCTTCAAGTAGGCAGTCACACATTTGACCACCTTATCTGTCAATATAACAGAACACGTCTTGCCTTGTGTTGGCAACCGGAAGAAAGCAATTGTAACCGTACTTACAAATTAACGGCATCTATGAATAAAAATGAGAACTATCTACGTTGGGTAACCATGAGCACCAGAGCATAACCCAGAACACACAAAAAAGTTAATTTCCCAAATTGGTCCTGCTGGGAATCAAATCTGGGTCCTCATTCAGCGCCCACGGTGCAAACCGTTGGGCCACCGCGTTCATCTATCTATCCAACTACAAATTTCATTTGTGAAATTTTTAACAACTTAGGTCCTTGTGAAAGAGTTAGTCCAGGGAAGTACTGCCACCTTACCTATTTCTGCCGTTAAGCAGTAATGTGAGCATTACTGCGTTCCAGTTTTGAAGGGTGCTGGTGAAACTACAGGCACATGGGACTTTATCAACTTATGTCTCAGGGTGACGAGCGCAGTAGAAGTACCCTCAGGTTTTTGTGATTTAAAGCTCTGAGTAGCTCTGCATCTATTCTGGACAAGCGTGTTGCTTACCACCAAGCGCTCGACGTATTCGTCCCATCACTTTGTATCATTAAAACAACACACTTTTTTTTCTCCTGTCAAAATTGTAATTTGCAATTGCATAGTATATTGAAGTTGTCGAAATACAACAAGGTCCAAAGGTTGCATCATCTTGCATATCAATGAGAACTATTCTTTAGGCAATAAACATATTTGACCGTAGATCACCCTTTAATGTAATAAGATAAGTAATAATAGCTATCCTTGTACAGTCTTCCGTCCATTATACCAAATGGAACAGAGTAGATCTATTTTCAGAAACAAATAATATTTTATTTCTCTACTTCGAGTTCTTTTTTCGCGATTGCATTATTATTTGGATCTAAAACGTATTAATATTAGGCAACTGTTTGATGACTAATAATACCATATCAGTCAGTTGTGACCATGGGATCTGTTAATATAGTTAGTGTTAGTACGGCATTTTGCTTTGGGGTAATGCCGCTGATATCAATAGAATCTTTGTTCTGCAGAAACGTGCGGTTAGGGGAATTTACAATCTGGGCCCCAGAGTATCTTTGAGAGATAAGTTTAAGGAAATTAACATTCTTACACTACCCTTCACAGTACATTTATGAAAATGTAATTTATGTTAAGAGGGATAGTAATTTCATTATGAAAAATAGTGACAGACATAGCAGTAATACGAGGAATAAAAATAAATAAAATGTTCTTGATAGTTGTCTTCACAAAGTCAAAAAATCATTTAACCCATTAGTGGCCAAATAAAAACATCTGATAATTATAAAAAAATTTCGTTAGTTATTTCCTGTTTATAAAAAAACATGTTGTTTAGGAAATTACCGGGATGTGGCCAAAGTGGCACAGCGGACACTTATGAGTAAAAATTTTGTAAACAGGATTTCTTTGCAAATCTTTTTTTGCACTTTTTGCAACCACAATGGCTTCTGCTATGGCACACGATGCATCGCACATGCTTTGGAAGCTTTTCAGGGATATGACTAGCGTCATCCAATTGCAAACTTTGAAAATTCTAGGAAGTAGGGCGACCTGATGACCTTTGAATTACTTGCCTTCGGTAAAGTCTGGCTATAGTGCGTCGAAATAGTAACTGATCCATAGTCTTCTTTAGCCATTGCATATAATCGCCACGCTTTTGATATGATCATGTCAACCATGTCATTGTATGTAAATAAGACCCACCACCAGATTTTTTGCCTTGAATGCCAATTGTATACAGCGAAATGGAGTGATCTACTGTTAGTATTCCAACATTGCTTCCATACCACCCATCCTATTGCACATTTTTTTTTTTGGTATTTTATTATACATACACAGTATCAGAATCCTAAAGAAAGTTTTTAGATCTTCAATAGTGATACTAAAGTTGTGTATATTAATTTTGATACACGTACAATTTGCTAAAGTCAACAATCATTTTGTGCAGTTCATTGTCGAATAACTATTCAAATATTTGAACTGGTGTCAAGTCTTTCAGTCCCCCTTTTACAATATTTTCGCAACCTTGTGAAAAGGAACTGAAAGAGGTAATCGGTCATCAGTTGCTTCGTAGGTCTTTTAATAATTTGGAGAACACTTTCACCTAAGTGATATTCGATAGCGGTCGATTTGAGGCAGTACGGGCACTACAGTCTGTACCTGTACTACTGTGTATTGCCCTTTTGGTAGACAACGGCTCATCGTCACTATCTTCAGAATCGGAAAGAAAGCCAATATGACAAACTTCGGTAAGTTTGATGGAATAATGACGTCGTCAATGCCCTCATCTTCATCAGATATGACGCTGGACTTTAGTGGAATTATTGAAAAATCGTACTCCTTCCTGTCATCATTTTTTCGATAGTTATTACTAGCGGTAAAACGTTTCATATTGATTGCTTGAAAAAAAAAATTACAAAAATGAGTAGTAGTTATATTACTACTCTTGTAGCCGTTGTACACACGCTAGCATATCAAGCTACACATTAACGTATCTTGTTCCGTTGCACTGGAGGCGATTTTCCAACAAAAATATGTAGTCTGATGTGCCGTTGTCCGTACCAAAATTGGCACAGTAATATTTTCAATGTTATAAATTTTCATACATTGGGTAGAGATGAAACTAATATTTTGTAAATGTTTCGTTATTTACTAAATTTGAAGTAATAAACATATGACACATGTATTTGAGCTGAACTGGGTCGTAATCATAAACATGTACATACGTTAGTGCTGATTCTATGATTGAAGTTCAATCATTTACACAAGTTTCCTTAAATGTATTAAAAATACTTCCGATGTACATCTAAGCAATGCAGTTTCATTTCAATCAAGCAACAACACGTTAAATACAATGAAAGTATTTCTTATATACCCTCAATAATGAAGTTTTCCCAAATTGGCACAGCGGGCAAGAATGGGTTAAGGGGCAATGTATACGCTTCTATAACAAAATTCCGGTTGATATACAAAATTTGCTTTTCACGAGGTTTAAAACTATAGTGAAACAAAAATTTTATACTAAAGGTTATTATACAACTTCTGCGTACTTGGGTGACAAAAATCCGTGGTATTAACCCGTTTAGCTCATGGAGGTAGTCTCGATCTCTGATGTTTGAAAACAAAAAAATATATATTGTAAATGTTGAATGTGTACAAATGTTATTTACAAAGAGTTTCAACCCCTAGACTTTCTTGCTCATTCTTCTCAGGGGAATCTGCCTTACGAATGAGCAGTAAAGTTTAACCTTTGTGACGATTGTGTAATAATGCTTACCTATGAAATAAAGATTATTTTGAATTTGAACTTGAATTTTAAGTAACATTATGTAAGCATATGGAATTTATGAGCGACAGAATACGGAAATTGACCTGGATCTTTAGGAAGCGTCTACGGCGCTTGTACGCGTGCCGTTGGCGCGTATGAATACGCCGTGTGCATAGACGCTGACATACGTCTCTCATAAAAAATTAATAAATCAAATATATGTCGCACTAGCTCAGTCGCTTCTGGGCTATTATTTAATGTCTGGGGAGGGGTCCAATGAGTCTAAGTTTCTAGAAAATGAAAGAAGCGCTGCTTACTAAAAGTAACAGAAACTTATGTTAGTAACATTATGTAAGCATAAAACCTTAGAAATACAAATAATGTAGCTTTTTCTAAGAAGTGGATAAGTTTGCCTCAATCATCATAATATACTGGGCAAGAGTATTGATGCGTTTGCGCACGCATATCTGTCGCAACGTTATTATTTTAACGTACCGAGAGCAAGCGGTGCGCAACGTTATGCCATTACCATCGCATCACATCACTCCTCCCCGATTCTGGCTCCTTGTCCGATGCGCATGGGTTCCATCGACGCGCGCTGTTTCAACGGACCATGTGGCATGCAGTTCTAAATTATATGAAGTACAACGCAGCGTCACCGATCAGGCGTCGCATCACCGACGCGCCGCTTGGCGTGGCATCGCTCATAGGTAATGATTAGATGTATCAAGCTATAGAAGTTCATTACATTATTGTGTGTAAAGACCAGCGCAAACCGACAGACGGCAAAGGAGACCATTAAAGAGCATATTAGGTATACTCGAGTGCACACTAATGAGGGATAAATGCTTTCCGAGTCCGCTAGAATACCGTAGTTCCAGCCGAAATGCCACCGGTCGCTCGGGTTTGATTTCGTGCGCATCTAGACAGATGTGGCGCGCACTATGTGGATTCCGGCGTATACCGAAAGATTCCGGCGTGAGGTATTCACTGTATAATACGTTGTCAGTTTGTTAACCTAACCTAACTAAAACGACTGATTATTTCGTGTTCTTACAAAATACATGGTATAGTACGAAAGTCTCCATGATTTGTGGATTCTGGGACCCTTGATCGAGAATCATATGAAAATTGCATACGTGGATACCGAAAAGCAACAACAGACAACCAACTTCATATCCATCTGACAGACGTCAGTCTATGGTCCAGGTGGCGCGCTATATGCTCCCCCTCCGATCCTCCTGACCGGCCCAGTGGTGGATCGGTTAAACTCGGGGTGGACTAGTCCTTTTACGTGGCCGGTCGCGGCGTCGTCGCGGCTGAATGAGTTGTGGTATTCGATCCGTTTCGGTGGGGATGTGGAGGAACGGGACTAGGTCAGACACGTGAAATTTACCAAGCGCCTGCCCCGAATCACTATCAGCGATCTTATAGGAAGTCGAGCCTATCTTCTTGGAGATCTTGTAGGGTCCATCCCACTTAGGCATAAACTTTCCGGTTTTGCCCTTGGAGCTACTACTAGGTCACCAACTTGATACTCAGAGGCGGAGCAGCGACTCCTGTCGGCGTCTTCCTTCCTAGTATCTTGCTATTGTTCAACTCTCTCCATCACATCTTTAAAATTTTCTAAAAATCTCCGTAAATACGGCGTGATCTATGGCAAGAAGTTTTCCTTCTCAAGAATAGCCCGTAGATCATGTTGAGCATCGTACGGGATACGCATCTCCCGTACGAACATTAAGTACGCGGGAGTACAGCCTGTAGTACACGTTTTTCCTGAGTTCAAAGCAAATCTAACTTGTGGTATAAAGGTAGGCCAAGGGCGGTGGTCATTCTTGACAAGGATGGAAAGCAGCACCTTTAAATCGCGATTCTTCCGTTCTGCTGGGTCAGCTTCTGGGTGGTACAGCGGTATAAGCTTTTGTTTAACGCCGAGAAGGAGCATGCACTGATGCATAGTGGCGGCAGTAAACTGAACATCGTTGTCTGAAATAATTCTGCGATCCATATCTAAGGAAATACTCATTTATGAGAACACACCTCGGCAGTATCCTTCAGAGCAAATAGATCCACCCATCTGGTTGCAGTGTCCTCGACAAGGAACACCCATTTCTCGCCATTCTCACCCTCAGATAAGGGCCCAAATAAGTCCATAGTCAATGTCTCACCGCGTTGGTTCATTGTCGGTGTCTGTAAAAGTCCAGTAGGTTTTTGATTACAACTCTTATAGCGTTGACATTCTTCACTATTCTTTAAATATTCAGAAATATACTTTCTCGTCCCTGTGAACTAGTACTTCCGACTTATTCTGTCTAAGCTCCGTTCTACACCATGATGCCCAGCAGTAGGCGTATTGTGAAACTCTTCAAAAACCTCCTCACGCTTGGCTACGGGAACTACGAGCTGAAGCTCCTCAGTTTCATTATCTGGGTTGTAGCGATACAGAACCCCACGGTTCATTACATAATCGCTCTCAGACCATTGCAAGTTACTAAGGGAGTCTGCAGCTTCTAAATCCTGGACAATTTTAGCAACCTCCGGATCCTCAAGCTGTGAGTCATGGAGTTTAGTCGCATCAATACGAGGAAGATCGACTGTAATTAAGCAAACGCCGCAATTGTTGTCGTCTCCATCGCAAATGGGTCTACTGAGAGATTTCACTGTAAACAACCATTTTAGTGGCTGGTGATCATCTTGACATAAATAGTGTGACAACTGCCAGGGCCTCACGTTCCGTAGTACTATATCTCCTTTCGGCAGGTAACAACAGACGACTGGCGTACTCCAAAGGGTGTTCTTCCCCGCCCTCACACTGTAACAGCACCGTACCAATAGCATAGTCACTTGCGTCTGTTCGCAAAATAAATGGTTTGTTGTAATCGGCTTGTACAAGTATTGGAGAACTCGTAAGTTTCTCTTCGAGCGCGGAACGCCTCGTGCTGTTCGTCCTCCCAAATCCAAGGTTGATTCTTATTTGTAAGTTTGGTAAGTGGTTGCGCTGTCTTAGGCAAATTTGTTATGAACATTCCTTCAGACTTGCTCATGGTTTTGCAAAACCACAGACATTTACGGACATTCCTTCAAACTTGCTCATGGTTTTGCGAAACCATGAGCAAGTTTGAAGGAATGTCCGCAAATGTATGAGGTTAGTAGGATCTTTCATTTCTAAAATGGCGTCAATTTTTTTAGGTTCCGGCTTAATACCATTGAGAGTTTGCATGACCTAGATAAGTTACCTCCTTCCTAACAAAAATACATTTCTTTCTATTAGCGCTCAAACCAAAAACGAGAAGTCGATCGAATACTTTCCGCAAGTCTCCTAGATGGCGTTCAAAGCTGTTGGAAATAACCAAGATATCATCCAAGTATGATAACATCCTGAAGATTAGAACCTGAGCGGAATCTGTCCATCATACGTTGAAACGTAGATGGCGCATTTTTCAAGCCAAAAGGCATTCGGACAAAACGAAACGTTCCAAATGTGAAAATAAACGCAGTCTTGTCGCGATCAGCGGGTGGTACACTGACCTGCCAATACCCAGATTTAAGGTCAATCGTAGTCATGTAACAACCTCGCTTAGTACAGTGCATAAGGCCGTCTATAACAGGTAACGAAAAATTATATGTCTTTGTGATGGAATTCAAACGGCGATAGTCCACACAAAAATGCACGCTACCATCTTTTTTGGGCACTAACATTACTGGCGAGGTCACCCTTTTCCGCCCTTTTTTTAAATTTCCGCTTTCACCATCTCCTTCTTAGCGGTGGTAACTGGTAGTTGTAGTTGGCGGACGACTATGCAATGGAATTGAAGTCACCGGCGCCGACGTACGACAACCCGCCACAGCAACGGGCGGTATCAGCGTCTACACGGCGCGCCGACGTTCTCACGTCGTTCACACCAAATATTCGCGAGCATTCCGGATAGGGTTGCTCAGCGTGGTCCGAGTCTTCTATGGCACAGTCGGTGTGCAAAAGTTCCCCAAAAGTTGTTAGTTGCTCTTTTGCAGAAGGCCGTACACCATGTCACATTGGATTTTTCCTGTCAGCTCGCCGACAGGCGCCTTATTTAACAGAGCACGTGCACTTGCTACGAAGATATCGGTCCGTTCGTTACCTTGCCGCCGGGAAAAGAGTTCCAGGTAGACTTTATAGGGTGGCTGCCGTTCTCCATTGTCCCTACGTAGGTACTCTAGGGCCTGTGACCAAGTTTCTACCTCTGGTTTCACACTGCGCCACCAGACAGCGGCGTCGTGTGTCAGGAGCTTAGAAAGATCCCTAACCGCGTTCTGATCTGTCACATTGGCGCACTCTTTATATGCAGTCACGGCGTCTATAAACGCCTCCAGGTCCTCTCCATCAGAGCCGGTGAACCTTGCCGTACATAACGTAAAATGTCCACCGTCGCCCGTGGGAGCGGTAAATCGCGACAACAACTGGTCTATTGCGCGGAAGTTAGTTTCCTGGAGCGCGGTGAACATCGCTTCCATTCTCCTGGCATCGGCCGTGGCTTTGACGTCCTCTGTGGCGTCCGCATCCTCAAAGTCGGCGTCCTGAGTCGGCGCTCCACGCGTGCGCGGCATTTCATACAAATTTTCACTCAAAAAAAAACAAGGGCCCCGTGTGTTAGATGCCAATATAGTACGAGAGTCTCCTTGATTTGTGGATTCTGGGACCCTTGATCGAGAATCATATGAAAATTGCACACGTGGATACCGAAAAGCAACAACAGACAACCTACCTCATATCCATCTGACAGACGGCAGTCTATGATCCAGGAGGCGCGCTATAATGGTAATTTTTTGCGGTTCTGATATTTCTAGTACTCTTACATTAGTTGATTCCATAGAAACTTTTAAACCTTACCATAAACAGAATCGAATGGCATTTTTTTTAAATGCCTATATCTGACTCTACTTTTTTTTTAATCTATTTCAAAATCCTTCAAAATTCATGGACAGTCTTCTAGGACCATTTTCCTGTGGCTATAATAGATAAATTTGGACGGCCTGCTGACGTGTCTCTAATTAACCCCCCCTCATCCGTAACACAAACAAAAAAAGGCAATGTAATTAATTACCGAAATTAATTGTAATTTTATTTTTTAAATAATCATTGAATGAAAGGTTTAATTAAAACTGCCACGCCGCTGTTGTTCGTGTATCGAACGGTGCTTTAGGAGGCGAGGGAGAATTCCCCTTCTGGGCCACTTACGTCACTCAGGCGTTTGTTATGATTAAGGATTTACAAAATTGGACTCATCGGTTCGTGTATTGAATCATAGTATATTAAGATAAGTATGGTAACTCCATACAAACGTTTATAATACAATATAAGTACTTTAACATTATAATTAGGACGACTTGGACTATCAAAAAAGAAAGAGATGGCATTATTTCTTTCCTATTTTTAGCAAGAAATAGACAATCATGGGAAATCGTTCGTTCTTACCATCACTACCATTTAGTTGACAGGTTTGTCATGGTGCGCATATGAGTAATATTATAAGTAAGCTTACTATAAGCTTACATTGAAATAAGATTGTTTTTTGAAAGGTTTATGATAGGCCCCAGCGCGCTTTTCATTATTATATGAATGAGTGCGTCCACATATAGCGCGTGACGGGCGTGCACACATATGTTTAAACCGCTCTACTGCGTATGAATGGAGTTACCATACTTGCCGTATTATACTATCCTTGAATGGTGCCGAGAATTCTCAAGTAGACTTCCGTGTAATGAATTATATCCGCAAACGACGAGAATTCAGCATCTTTTTAAACAGGGCGCCTCAGAACGAACTGACGGGAGTATTGTAAGTATTAGGTACATGATAATATAATAATAATAATTTATTGTTTCCATAAGTAGACATAGATGTTACAGTAGCTTAAGTATATATAACGTGCACAGTATGGCATGATAATGAAGGGGTTGTCACGCACTGCTGGCTTCGCTTAGGCAAGTCCTGTAGATTGTAATGTAACCTCCGCAGCCTCCACACATCTTGCTTAGCGAGTTTATAGTTCAAAATTCATAAAGAAAGAGATCTTTTAAATGTCCTGATTAGATTTTTTGTTTTTGCTTGATGTGTGTACTATTATCACTCGTAACCAATAAATAAATAGTTACATTGTAGTTAGATTTAAGTTCGATTAACGATGTTTGTTTTGTTGTAGTCCTTTTGTTCAAAATTGTTTTCCGACAATGTCCGACAGAGAACACAGGCGGAGACTGAAAAACATCAATATGCTGAGGCTACGTCCTTTTTATCACTCATAATTTATAATTTTATTAGTACATAATATCGTGTGATGTTCTACGTTTATATTTAATTTTTAATATTAATTTAAGTTCTACCTGTTCATCGTTTCAATGCGTACACGGCTCTCGCAGAGTAGGGTTGTCACAATACTATTTTAGTTGTATCTACAGGTTGCAATTATTGTGGAATAAATTTGAGCAATCGAATGAAAAATGCAATAGCGCCCAGTTACACGACGACACGATTATTTATTAGGAAAGAACATTTAAATTCCTCTGAAGAATACAACTGCGCGGTCGCCGTGTAGACCAAAGACAAGCCAAACACGCCCACCCGCCCGGGATGCTCATTTAAGTTAAAACGTCAAAGCTATATAAATACAGCGTACTTTGCCGTGACAGTTATATGTACGCGGTTGCTGCGCGGCGGCAATGCGGTCTCTGCACGACGTGAGCGCGAAGAAATTTGTGTCGAATGAATTCGCACTAATACGTGAAAAATGTGGCTTGAAAGAGAATGTGGTGACAAGAATAGAGAAAGGAATGTTAAGGTGGTTCGGGCATGTAGAGATTTATGATACGAATGTGGATGGAATAGTTTTAAGAGGACGTCTCAGAAGGACTTAAATTACCAGTGATGTTTTCAAAAAGGCTGAGATCCGAAGTACCTAACAAGAATAAGAGAAGTTGAAAAAAAAGGGTAGTTGCTATAGGTGAGGTTCGAAAACTGTGTCAGGATAAAGTAAGGTGGCGTTCAATGGTTTCTGCCTACCTCACCTGTGGGACAAGGGCGTGAGTTTATGTATGTAAGTAATGTACTACAGGTTGCAAAATGCGCAAAGCAAATTGCCGTATGTCAATAAACTGTGAATGTATTACATTATTATTATATTCGCATAATAAAGTGAACTCAAGAAACAACCACTAAATTGAGAGGCTTTCAATATTTGACTGTCACAAAAACATCTATAAGTTTGAAATAGATGAAAGTGTATTAATCTCAGTACAGAGTACTAAAAAAACCGACCTCAAAAGTACGTGGAATCACATCTATTTGCCAAGTTTTATTGAAATATCCCCTAGTTCACCACTTTACAGGACTTGACTCAGGAGATAATAAAAACCGGTTCTCACTATAATTGTAAGTCAATGTTCTCGCTACTCAAAGTATATTGAGAGAGAAAAACGCCTTGTATTGGAAAATAGCAAAACCAACCATTAAAATAATTGCTCCTTAGTAAAATTTAGGCGCTATTTGTAAAAATGGACGTTCATGCGTGATCAGCCACCTATAGAGGAGGATGATTTTTTCAAAATGAAATGGGACCACTGGAGGTACCCTCTTTCCAACAAAAGAAGAATCATGAAAATCGGTTCACAAATACCGGAGATATCGCGAAACATACATACAAAAAAAACATATAGTCGAATTGAGAAACTCCTCCTTTTTTTGAAGTCGGTTAAAAAGAAGACAGTAATATGATTGATATACAATCCTGTGTGTGGGTTGCAGGAAAAGAAAGAGACATAATGATCTGTTGCGTGCAAGATCCACTGGCTTTTACAAAATGAAATTACAATAACAAAAGACAGGATCAGCGTCGTTGACACAGACATTTATCTAAAAAAGACACCGCAAGTGGCAGACATTTATCTAAAAAAGACAACGCAAGTACCTACTTGGCGTGCCCAATGTAATATAAAAGCGCTTAGTTGCTGCTGCTATATTACAGAATGCGTCTGGCCGTTTTCGTAGTTAAAACATATATTACTTAATAGTTACTACGTAACTGATACATCACTTTCATACGAAACCAGAAATACCTACGCTATAATAGCTTACTAAATCTGATTCATGATACCAGGCGCTTACTACGAGGAAAAAGGAGCCTAAGCACGCGCTCACAGAGCTGAAAATAACGTTGACCGCAGTGTGCAGTGGTGTGGAACCGAATGCTGGGGTTGTAGAAACAAGGATTGTAATGTAAATGAAAGGCGTCTGAGCGCTTGCACTGCCGACGATACACTCATCGCATAACCTTGAGCGAGTGACGGAATCCTGATTAAACATCAATCGGAAACGCGAAAAATGCCTAAACGTGCCATTAGATACTATAACTGCACAGCAGTATATAAATGAATAAACAGAGATATTTCGTTCCATAGTTAAGACCATTCCATAGTTAAAATCAATTATTTTGATTTGTATGAATTTCGAGAAAACAAATATGAAAACGAGTCTATGCCGCATGATTCGTAATATTTTATTTTATTGCGGCTTTTACTTGGTGCGGTAATTCATGGTCCATCGTTAGTAGGCCATGAATATCGAACGAGCGATACTTTCGTATAGTGCATTCAGTTTCGTGGTACTATCGCTTGATTATGTTTTTGGTAAAATTTTGCTGTTAGTGATGTTCCCTTTATGCAACACAATTATCTATTCTGACCAATTTACAAAACAAAGCGATGATAATAATCTTATGACCTTAGGACATCCTAAGGTCATAAGATTATCCACCTATATATCTATATCTAAATATATCATCCTATTTGTAAACAAACAAATGTTTAGATGTGAAGAATGTATAGAATAATTTTTGATAAAAAGAACGAACACTAAGACAAATTTCTTCGATCCGAGTGTATTAATTTCATAGATTTCTCATAGATGGCGGTACGGCAAAAAAGTCGCCATAAACCAAAAACCAAAGATCTGCAATAAACACATAGAAAAAATCGTAATGTCTGCTAGTTCGTTACTTAGCTGAGATGGGAAAGCGTTGGCACGGTATACTGAAGACGCTGGTTCGATCTTTATTATTATTAATAATAATAAAATAGTAGCAGTAGAGCTCCCTGTGAAAGAACTCGTCCAGGAAGTACTGCTACCTTACCAACTTCGGCGAAGCAGTAATGGTCACATTACTGTGTTCCGGTTGTGAAGATTAAGGGTGCTGGTGAAATTACAGGCACTTATGTCTCAGGGTGACGGGCGCAGTGGCGGTGCCCCCAGATCTTTATAATTTAAAGCTCTGAGTAACACTGCAACTGCTAAGGGCGCACGAGTTGTTCGTCCCGTCAGTTAGTATTATTAAAAAAGTAGTAGAGAAATTTAATTAAAAAAACTATAATGGTAGTATAACATCGTAATATTCAAACTTCATATTACAATTTATAGAATAATTAGTAGTCTATTTTATTTGTGTGAAATCGATGGCAGTAAAATGGTAACACCAGAGACACGACAGAGGATACGAATGTTCTGATGAAAGTAGGTACATGTAACAAAATCCAAAATGGTAGCACTTAATTTATTTTTATTATACACTTTAACCACTCGATGCGAATACAATCGCCTTCGTTTAAGCGACTCTCTAGAGGATCTAAAAAACCACTGCCTCTCCTAATCCGTTTTGTCCGCATTGTTTGTTACTGGAAGGGCGAAAAATGCGAGTTTTGGTGTTGCCACAGTTTTTACTGAAATTAGAAAATAAGTGTATTTAAGTACGGGATGAAAGGGAATATCTATCTGAGTATAATTTATGTGAGTTGTCTATTCAGTTTTATCAAAAAGTATGGGTTGTGCTATTTGCTAATCACTAGACTACGAAATTCCGTATTGGTTCCGTGTTAAGTGTGGCGTAAAAATCAATTGATCATCATACTATCTGGCCTCATACGACTTCGACTTTGTATATAGATGATAGGTAAGCACACATATAATAAAGGATGAGATTTCACAAACTAAAGGTAACAATTCTGTTACCTTAATAAAATAGTAATATAATAGTACCTTAAAAAAAAATTGCGTAAATAAATTATGTACGCAATTTTTTTTTTCATCATCATCATCATCATCAGTTTTTTTATTTATTTTGCTGATGTGTACATGTTTCGTCGCCGAGCACCATTTCAATGCATCATAAGTAAGCCATTTGAAGCTTCTGCGGTACCTCAAGTCCATATAGCACTTTGTGCCCTTTGTGCCCTAATACCTGAACGAGGGAAGATCTCTACGCGATCAAGGACAACGCAGTCAAGGTGGCAACATACTATTCAAAGTCAATTTAGTCCTTATATAAAAGAAGTATCGACAAAAGCACCAGGTGACATGTAGAACAAATTTTTATGTAGTATAACGCAGCTCACCGCTCAAGCTTCGCAACACCAACCTGCGCGCATCGCATCATAAGGACACCGCGACATAAGTTTTTTTGTATAATATCAAGTGATGGAACGAACAAGTCGTACGCCTGATGGTAAGCTACACCCCTGTCCATAACAGTTGCAGTGCCACTCAGAGCTTTAAATCGCAAAGATCTGAGGGGCACGGTCACAGCGCCCGTCACCCTGAGACATAAGTTAACAAGTCCCGTGTGCTTGTAATTTCACCAGTACCCTTACCCTTCAAAACCGGAACACAGTAATGCTGACATTGCTGCTTGGCGGCAGAAATAGGTAGGTAAGGTGGCAGTACTACCCTGGACGAACTCTTTCACAAGGAGCTCTACTGCTAGTATGCACATGCACGTAAGGATGCTATATCGCCTAAGGGCGCCGAGCTTCCGTCATGTCTATAAATATCTTTTTTTAAATAAAATCTAAATAAATAGAGGTCTAGAAACAAACGTAACTTTTTTAAATTGCATAGCTCTTGAAATCATACAAATAAAAGCGTAACCGAATCATTATTTGTTTTAGAAAAATATTACGACCTTATTTACTGATTTTAGATTTATTTTCACTTCGAAAAAACACGGGTACAGCGTAAATTTACGGGCCCCTAATGGACGATCACAAATCAGGGCAAATGTCCTACTGGGAACTTGGGAACAGTAACTTTAATTCCAATGTCAAGACAACGAAATGCTATTGGTTACTAAAACATGATTATGTTACGCTTCGATTTGGTAAATAATGTATAATTTTTTTGGTAAATATCATTATAATTACAAACTATATTTAACGGAAATTGGGTGAAATCCAATAAACCGGATTCATGTCCTAATTTGCCACCCTTAGTGGTGGAATATTTTTTTGAAGTTTGCTTATGCATTCTGTCTAACAATAAAAAAATCGGATCACAAATGTCGAAATAACAGCGTAACAACCACAATAATTATCTCAGTACAGAGTACTAAAAAAACCAACCTCAAAAGTCATTCATCCCCTAGTTTGCCGCTCTTGGAGGTGGAATATTTTGTTCAAATTAAAATGGGACCACTCCTGAGGTGCCGTCATTCCAACAAAAGAAGAATCATCAAAATCGGTTTACAAATTCAGTCGGAGTTATCGCGTAAGATACACACAAAAAGAACATCCGTCGAATTGAGATACCTAATCCTTTTTTAAGTCGGTTAAAAAATGCAATCGAATTGAAACCCTCCTCCTTTTTGAAGTTGGTTAAAACTTACCATCAAACAGTTCGTATGGCGTCCACTTTAGCAGGAATGGACGTAACACACTAGACAACAACGGTATATAGTACTGACTGAGATGTTAAAGTCATTCTCCAGTTATGTCTAATCCAAACCATCCAATTTTTTTAGTTACAAAAGTTATTAATTTAAATACCTAATAAGAAGATTTGACTCGAACCAGCATCTGTTACCTCAACGTGGCTACCGCTTTTATCAATACAGTTACTTTCACTTTTGTGACTGAAATTTCGTATTGCAAAAAAGCCATTAAAACCCCATAAAATTAGTATAGCACAGTAGGCAACCCGAAGTACTATTTTACGCAGCCAAAGTCGCGGCCACTAGCTAGAGTACAATACTTATAAGTAATTAATATAAATTATTCATTTATTTATATCGATTTAATAAAAAAAATATATTGTTAAAATAAATAAAATAAAATTAAATAATAAAATTTAATAAAAAAAAAATATGATAAATAATGTTGTAACATAAATTTACAGTAGCCTAAATTGAAAGTCTCTTAGAAAAATTAAAAAATAGGGTACATAAATAACTTTTGTACCAATAGTGAAAAATAGGGTGGTTTGCATTAATATTAGACTTAACTGGTGAACTTTACCATCTCAGTCACCCACTAGTGCTGGTGGTGACTCACTTTCTGCATCACTTATTTAATAATAACATCAGTTACGCGGATGACACAGTGTTGCTGAGCCCTTTAATTAGCGGCCTTCGCAAATTGATTAACGCTTGTGAAAAATACACAGAGCCTCATGGCTTAGTACAAAGCGACAAATACACAAAAACAATAAACGACATATAAGTGTTGCTACTTATAGCGGGCAGCAAAAGCTATAAATACGGTTCCCAAAGTTACACTCCTCTTAAAAGTGTCACCGAATTTAAGTACCTAAGGCACTGGGTCGGAGTCATTAAAAGTTGATCTAGAGATAGAGAATGTAGGGCGCTAGCAATGAGGGGTAACTTAGTGAGCTGTAGGTTTGCGAGGTGCACTGGAGATGTTAAGGTTGTGTGTGTTATTTAAAGCATACTGTCAGTTCTTCTACACATGCAGCCTATGGGTCAACAATACCCATAAAGCTCGCTGCGCCTTACGAGTTTTGTATAACAATATATTCAGGATGTTCTTGCAGCTGCCACGCTTCTACAGTGCATCGGGAATGTTTGCTAATTTTACCTATAGATGGTTTTGCGGCTATTATGCAAAATAGACCGGCTTCTTTGATGCGCAGAATTCGTGGCAATAGTAACAGCCTCCTGAGTGTTACTGCAATCAGGGGTCCAGGGTTCGTTTTATGAGCACTGTGTCACGCTGGCCTCGCGTAATTAAATAAAAGGTTCGGTCCACATGAATTTAGTTGTAGAAATAAAGAAAAGTACAAGAAGGGAAAAGAACAGGTAAAGTAAAAGCGTAAAGGCTGTAACAAAACATAATGATATAAAAACAGATACAATCATATAAAAATACACCCTACTTAAATTAAATACAGGTTATGGTTAAAAGGAACTTACCCCAAAAGGGACTGTAATTTCTAGAAATACTATGCTTTACAAGCAGTTATGTTACATGATTTAACTGGTCAGAATTTTATGTGAAATCGAGCACGTGAGCTCGCTTTGGAAATTTTGTAAAAAATGACGATGGAAAGAATAAAAGTGAATGACGAAGAAGAAAAGGAATTTAAGAACAACTCAAAATTTCAAAGTTTTTCTTAAAAAATGAAACGTGTGAAAAAAAAGTGGGATAACGATAAAGGAGGTCGCATCGTCACAACTGCACTGAAATGCTTACCTTAATGAGGGAAACAAGATTAATTATTTGTAATACGAACCCTATTTTTAAGTGTTAGTACCCCTTAAATGTGAATGTCTGAAATGAAAGCTTTGAATTTGAAAAAATAAGAAGGTGCAAGGTCACTTAACGGCAATGGAGAGGACTATGCTCAGAATTTCATTGCGAGATCGAATCAGTAATGAGGATATCCGAAAAAGAACCGGAGTAAGTGACATCTACTAAGAAATTACTAAACTTAAGTTTTAGTAGTACATTGCTCACAGAACAAATAGGGGATGAGGCCAAATTAGTTCTTAAGTGGCGACCGCGTTTTGAAAGATACTGCGTGGGCAGATCACACCCAAGATGGACCGATCACCTGGTGAAGGCTGCGGAAATTCGCGGGATATAAGCAGCGCCTAACCGGTCGTTATGTCGATCTTTGGGAGAGGCCTACGTCCAGCAGTGACGTGCAGTCTTTGACGAAATTAGACGACCTGAGATTGTTGCTCTATTGTTCGTAGTATTTTGTTCAGTTTGTTGGCACATTGTACTTAAAATAAAAATATATTTAATAGAAAGATATACATTCGAAATTCAAAACCAAACTTCAAACCGTTTAAAATTCGTGGGCTAGCCTATTCATTATACATAATCGGCCATAAAAACAGAGTTACATGAAAAATGGCTCTGCTAACGTATAATTCAGACTGAAATTCTTTTAAAATATTTATACGTTTTTATAATGTAAATGGGAGTTTGTGAGAAAAAGTGAAGTAACGACCTTTAGTTACTTGAAACAAGTTATAATTATCTAAGCTTATTGAGTGTGGAAACTAATTTTAAACAATACTTTGGATTTCTATGTTCGAAATTACAATTTATATAACCTTTAATGTTATAAGATCACATCTGTAAAATAAAAACTTTTAATTATTAATACAAAGATCGAACTCTCAGAAAAAAATCCTTCGATGTGGCCGGATTTGAACCGATGTCTTCTAGCTTACCGTGCAGACACTATACCAACTAAGCAACGGAACGAACTAGCGGACGGTGCTGGAGAAAATTTGCCGCCTGTTCTTATTTTATTCTAAGTGCGCATATTGTTGGACGCCAAGAGGGGCCCCTTACACCTCACACCTTACATTGCCTTAAATAGGAGTTACAAAATTTGATATAATGCATATTTATTTCCTATTATTTTTGGGATTTTCATGTGACAAAGGTATGTCGCTTTATTGTATGAAAGGTACAACATTTTAACAGTGCTAATGATACGACTGGTGTAACTCAGGCTGTGGCCTGTTGGATTTAGATATCCTCATTTAATCATTCAGTTATTTTACATAGACTCAACATAAATACATACATTTTGAAATTTGGTTATAAGTATCTTGTAACGTAATACGTTGATATAAAAGCACACAAACACGCACACACACACGCACACGCACACACACACACGCACACAAAGACGCATAATACGAATGAAGCTTCATGTTTCACATTGTCTTTTAATTTGGTATTATTACTTACCTATTTCACATTTATTGTTTCGGACTTAACTTAGTATTATTACTTACTTTATTCTTTCGAACAGAGAATGAGAGTAAACCCCCAGTTCCGAACATTCACACATAATCAGCTCCTTCAACTCTTTAGCGACTCCAGCCTTACTTATTTTATTTATTTAATTGTCTATTGTACAGGAAAAACACAAATCACATTTAACAAACGAAAAGACAAACAAACGATTCTGCTTATTTCTAAAATAAATTTCTTCCTACAGACCTAAATACAGAATACAATAATGGGCTCACGTGCACATCAAAACGATAATCATGTAAAATAAAACCAATATCAATAACATAATATTATCATAAGCTGTATAAATACTTAGAGAGATACATATTTCATAATATAATATCTCGGTCATTCTCGTACTAGTGTCCACTATCTAATTTCCGTGGCAATTTTTATTATTTAAATATTCAAGTATATCGTGTAATTATTAAATAATATTTCACAATGCAATACTCGAATATTAAACAATATAGCGTAAATAATAAAAATTAGGTTACCTGTCAGTAGTCTGAAATGACATTTTCCAGAAATAACGGTTGCTCGAATTTTCGTAACCTCGAAAGTAATTTTGAGATGAAAATGTTTTTTTCTTCAAACCTAACTTAACCGAACCTAATCGTGTCTTTGCGATAAACATCCAACATACTCTGAAAGGACAACGGTTTTATTATAATTCGGTTTTCGATGTAATGAAAATTCGAACAAACGTTATTTCGGATAAAAAAAAATTCGAGCTTGTGATAGGTTACCTAAAAATTGCCAAGAACATTAGGTAGTGAAGCTAGTCCGAGAACGACCGATCTACGAAATGGATGGAATAGTGGATAAATAATGCTCCATAACTCTCGTTTTGTAAATTACTAGTCATTTACTGTAACAGTAACAATAACATCCTTCCTGTGATATATCGGACAATTCACTGGACCCGTAGATTGCCCCGAATACGCTCTTGGCAGCTCGATTCTCGCACATTCTTTCCACCTAGCCAGTGAAGTTGGTCGGATTTTATTTCCCCTACTATGTGCGGCTGAGATAGCTTGTTTGTGTCTTTCTATTAAATCTGGCCCTCCAGTTTCCAAATTCAGCGTTTCTATATTTAATTTGAAAACGCACTTGTAGGCGTTTTATAAACAAATGCCTGTCGTCATATCACTTATTACCAGGTGAGATTATTACCAAACGTATGTCTATAAAAAAATAAAGTGTTCGAAATTTGCTTTAGATTTAAAGTAAATTCGCTGTTTTATAAAGAATATTTCCTTATCGACCGCAAACATGGCTGAACATGAAAATTGCTTATATTCGCTACATAATTTGAACCCAATCCCGTCGAACTCCATTATTTATTGATCTCACAATCGAGAGTCGTATGAAAAAGCTTCTAAAATACTCTGTATTAAAAAAACGTTTATAGCGCTAAATGCGAAATAGACGTCGGAATTAATTTGAAGCCATAAGTAACGTATTTTTATCAGCAAGGTTTATTTATATAAATCTGTGCAATTACGCGTACGAATATGGACCAAGGCCTTTAATAAAATACCACGAATTAAGGTACAAGAGTCATTTGTCGTTATATAAAAATATTCATACAGATAAGATTATAAAATACATTGATTGTGAGTCGTTTTTTTAAAGACAAAGTAAATTGCAAACACGTTTACAAGGGCACCGGGAATTTTGTCATAAAAATAATGAAAAGACATTTCATTATTAACATGTTTAGCTACTCCCATGGGTCTACCGGTGTAATAATGAATGACAATAACTTGACATTCCATTATTTATTTTGCGACCATGATCTTATGAATTATAAAAGGTGATAGGATCACCTTACACTGGTGTGTTAAGTAGAATGGTAACTCTTTCATGAAAAATTGTGATAGACAATATTAATACGAGAAAAAAAATCTGTTATTTTTGTTGTTATTATTCATGCTTAGTTATTAAGATTTCTGTTCAGATATTGCAAATTTGGCAATTACTTATTTGAAAATAAAATCCCTAAATTATGGCGACACAGAGAAATTACTTTCTATACCTAAATGACCCCACATTCCCTTAAACGGATAATAACTCATAGGATTCTCGCCTAATCCCATACATACACTTATACATACCTTACACACCATACGCACCTTGCGAAGTGTTGTTGGACATGTTTCTTACCGGCTTGCTTAAGAAAATAAATCTCCAACTTAATAGATGGTGTCGAACAGTAAATGTCTTACCATCAAATATCCACCACTTGCCACTGCTACCTACATATGTTACAGCTCCGTTACCAGAGAGGAGAGTTGGTAGTTGAATATATTCTACGGCTTAGCGGTGGCAATCGTTAGTTGTGCAATGCACAACGGGAAGTGAGCATGCCAACAGCTCCAGTACCTATCTGGAAAATAGGGTTGTACGTACGCCTGGCGTTGCCCACCTAGGGCACTAGCCTTTTGAAAACTAGATAGACACCGTGACAAAGGTCTGTGACAACTACAGGCTTATGAACTTGAACTTATAAGGTCCCTGTGCGGGCTTGCTTGCACAGATTATGGTGCCTATCCCGTATTGCCAAGAGGTTGATATGGAGGGGCACTATATTCAAAACAACGATGAAATTATACTGTGGGAGTCTGGTGTCTATACTTCTTAACGTAAGTAAGCGACTACATAATTTTGTTTTTTTTTTTTTTTTTTTTTACTAGGGAAACCAAAAAAACCCCCCAAACTCTCACGAAAGAAATAAATGAAGACCATACGTATATTTCTCCCGGCCCGGAAATCGAACCCGTAGCATGCTAACCGTTCGGCCATAGAGGCAGTTATAGATAGTTATTAGTAGTCGAGTATTTCAGATTTGGGACATTTTTGCAATTGCTTCAAATTTTGTTAGTAGTTCCCTGTAATATTTTCTGTATGGGAAAAATAATGAGAAAGTCGTTTACCTTTAGTTTACCTTCAAATCCCACATTAACTTTACATTTTTACTTTTTATGAAAACTAAAAATGCTTCAGCATTTAAAATCTATATCAATGTTAAATTTGATTTTTTTGTGAAAGAAAACGTTATCGTCATCAATACATAAAATAAATGGAACAAAGATATTAAGCACTATGGAATGAAAATGGAAGGAAATGGAGGAAAACTGCCAAATTAAGTTTTTAAGACTTCTAATTATGTTATAATAATAAATAATATAGTAACAGTAGGTAGGGCTTCTACGTGAAAGTCGGTTAACAAAAATATTTTTTTCAGACCTAAGTAATTGTCTAGTGATATTATTTTGTTGTTTCTTTATTCAGTTGGCTGATTTTTATTGTAACATGAACATAAATGTAATGGCAACGACGAAAACATGTCATTCGTCGAGGATATCACATTAACATATGTACTCGCAAAATTGCGCCGAGGTCATTAAATTCTATACTGGCAAAATAGTCCCCCAATATGGAACATACTAGATGCCATGAGAAAAAAATATTGCATTGTTGTAATACGTTTTCCTGAAATCCAGCACTTAAATATAATGTTATCAATGAAAACCATTGATCGAGTGCTACATACTATATACTATAAAATAGCATTTGTTTGAGAATTATACATGACGCAATTACGTGTATCGCTTGAGTAAAGCTCTAACTCGCTTTTGATCATTTTGTGTTCTGTTATATTATTATTACTATTATTTTTTAAGTATTTAAACAAATCATATTGCAAATTTATTTTTTAATTTATTTATTTTTTTCATTTTTGTTTTCTACGTTTTTGGAGATTGTTATTTTACACTAACCTAATTGTAAGACTAATTTTATCATGTGGTATATACCGTTTCCGGAATCTAGTCTAGTCTATTAATGTATCAAACTGTATCTGTTACTATGTGATGATTACATTCTGTTTGTGTACCTTTAAAATAAAAATAAAAAATAAAAAATGGCATGCCTTTTGTTTACTACGCACATGTGCATTTATCCCTAATAGGACGATTAACGCTTATTGACGTTCTCCAAAACAAGTCTTTCGTTTCTTATAACAAAAAATCTAATACAATAAACAGAAAATGGAAAATTCATTGAAATCAAATAAAAAAGACTTAACGATGATATAAAATACTAGCCTGTAGAGATGGAAAAACTGCTTATTAATTTAAAACGTTTCAACGTCGTACTTTTTTTAAATAAGCATGCTTGAAAAGACGCTTTTCACATAAACGCTTTTTAGTTTGAAGCTTACAAAATCGTTTAGAAAAATGTTTAAGCGCATAGACTTTACGTTAAACAAAAATTGCAACATTTACTAGGCTACTTAATATTATAGGTCAAGTAAATTTATTTGTAAAACATGAGTTTTATTCTTATTTATAACATTATTCACATTGACCAATTAATTTGTTTAGGAAACATATATTGCGGGACTTGAGACTTAAGCGTGCTTATGAGCTTATATTAAAAAAAGGCAAACTTCTTATGTGCTTTTCGTTTAAACGTCCAACTCTACCAGCATGGATAACATTACAGATGCAATTATCATTTTTACACCCCAAAGTAGCACATTAAAATGTGCAATGAGAAAAAGGCAGACTGAGCTCTAACATGCGGAACTCCGCGTACTGTTGGCACACGTGTGCTACTAAGCACGTCTACTGTATTTATTCTTCTGTTATTGCTGTACAGTACAGGCATATATCGCACCTTTGGTATAAAAGGCCACATCTGCAAATTACAATTTTTCAGGAAAGAAGTTTAAAGATTATATGAACGAAATTAGTTTTATGCTAAAACAGGAAATTCATAAAATTTCACATAATATACATAATTTGTTTCACATAGTTATATTACTTTTTACGGCTTTCATGTGATGAAAGCACTTTTGAAGTAAATCTCATGTCGCTTTATTATAACAAGGGTAAGAATTTTGTAGCTGTTAGTCCACGTCATTCGAAGTTTACGTAAATAGGCGAATATTATTATAATCAAGTTTCATTCAATTTGTGAAATTATTCCACTAGTTTTTATTACACCTAAATTATTAAACAAAGATCGTACACTTAGAAAAAATTCACGTCGATCCCTCTGGATTCGAACCAACGTCTCCTAGCTTGATTGCAATTGCATAATTTGATTCCGCCTTCCCCTTTCCATCATCGAGGGACTAGACGAGGGCTGGGATTCCACTCCTATGTTAGTAGGACTCCTATGGATGGATGATGTTGTAGCGAGCGGCTAGAGAGTGGGATTCCCTACCTGCGGACATATTGCCCGAGCTTGGACCTTTTCAAGGTGAGAGTGAATATGCATTATTTAGCTGTGCATGCCACATCGTCGACTTTAACATCACTTTCCATCAGGTGAGGTGGAGGTCAAATGTGCACTTATTTTTAATTAAAAAAAGCAAACCGTGCCAGATGCTCTGCCAACAAGGGCACGGAACGAACTTCACGAATTTTTCCATGTGTTTCTAGCAGATCTTCTTTTTTGGTTTTGAACGACTTTTTTGCCGTAGCGCCACCTGTGAGAAATCTATTTAAGTTTATCATCAATCAGCGAGGTACCTTTACAGCTACCAGATGGTGACTAAAGATGTCACCTTAATGAATTGTAATTAAGTTGTATTGAATGTCATAATTTTTCAACATGATATTCAATTGTTTTTTGTGAAATTACTCCACTACTTAGTAAACATAATATATTATAGTCACTATTATAGCAAGGTTTTCAAATAACATGAACAATAAATAAATTTCTAATATAAAGAGACGTCCACATATTGCCCCGCTCTGCCCGCGCAGAATATGAAAGGAAACTTGTTTGTATCTAGAAATTACATTGAGACATTGACTATTTTAACTATTTTTGGATTCGTTACTTGCGCTTATCACTCTTATGCAAGCACACTATGTAATTACACATGTAAAATTACAAAATTTATTCAAAAGCAAACTCTTGATATAGTAATAGAACATGGAACAGAGTAACAAGGTCCAAAGGATTCCAGAAATGAAAATGAAAACTGATTTATCGAATTCCTAGGATTTTGCGATTGTTATTACATTGAAAATGAAACAATTTTTTCTGATCTAAATCGTGTATATTTGTGTTTTTTTGAAACAAACCATGACTTAGGTCCTGGGTTCGATCCCCGACAAGGTTAATGTAGAAAAACTAACTTCTGTACGGGTGGGTCTGGGTATTTGCTGTAAACACTATTCATTAGGGCGCGCGGTGTATTATGTGAGAAATTAACCTAGAACAAGATTACAAAATTTGTAATTGTTCTATAGTAACTACAGTATTCAATAACACTGTATCATATCTGTCAACGCCCGTCTCTGGATAACAAGAGGAATGACGTTCCACATTTTGCTATAATAAAAGTAACAAATACGCCAACCTTACCAGTGTTACAGGTTTGTGAAACTCCTGGGAAAAATAGACGAAACACCTCGCTAAGGAGCTTCTAGCTCACCTTGATGAATCCTCCGGTGACTAGAATACAAAATTTTCTGCCTTTAAGTTTCGAGCTACAGGACAAAGATGAACGTAGAAACCCAGTACTCAGCACATTACGCTTGACACGTTGAACTTTGGACAGTTCTTATTGCAGGCGGCATGATTTCCAAGAAGCCAAAGCTAAGTCTTGAGTATTCTATTTTTTACAGGCTTACTACCACTAGGTTAAGGAGTAGATGGCTCTCCCAGGCATGGAAATCAGCCCAAGACTCAATTCTGGAACACTCTGTTCTGGGAATGCCTTCTGATGTCATGCTTCCCAAACAAAACTTTAAAAAACTCTACCAGGTAGAATTTCCATCTAGGGAGGACTGGGAAACTAACAGTCTAACCTGGAAGGACGGTAGCCTTCTATGGTATACCGATGGGTCTAAGATGGGTCCCAACGTAGGCTGTGGTATACACGGTATGAGAACCAGGCTCAGCTACAAGCTGAACATGGGACGACACTCCTCTATCTTTCAGGCCGAAGTGTACGCCATAATTACTTGTGCGGATTTGAACCTGAAGAGAGGCTACGTTGACAAGCATATTTATATAAACTCAGATAGTCAAGCGGCTCTACATGTACTAGCCTCAGTCACCCAAACATCGAGGATTGTAGAGAACTGTGTAAACATACTGAATACTCTCGGGGAAAGTAATACAGAGGTAGTGCGCTGGGTTCCAGGCCACTCTGACATGGAGGGTAATGAGTCAGCCGATGAACTGACAAAGGCTAGTGCTAGGAACTTTTATGGGATCCAAACCTTTCATAGGGATAGCATACAGCCTGACATAGCTCACTTTGCTAAATGAGAGCTCACACCTCCCCCGAGAAGTGTGGCTACAAAACAAGGGTCTTGAGCATTCAAAAGCTCTGATATCTGCCTACACCTACAGTGCCAAACACTGCAGAGAAGCTCTGTCATTGGACAGGAATGGTATAAGAAGAAAGGAATGGTATAAAATAAATAAATAAATAAATAAATAAATAAAGAAAGCTCACTAGAGCCTTAACAGGGCATTGTGGCTTAAACAAGCACATGTCTAATATTGGGCAGAGAGAGAATAGAGAATGTAGTTTCTGGCACAAGGCGGGTGAACTCCTGTTCATGTACTCACCCAATGCTACCCCCTGATGGGCGTACGAAGTTCCGTACTGGGAAGGCACATGCCACAACCAGAGGACATTAAATCTGTTGGAGCTAGGAAAGTCCTTCAGTTTTTCAATGCTGTTGGCCTTGGCACTGTAATTAGTGGTGATGACAATAGATCAGTCAATAGTCGCAGTGATGAGGGGATGCATAAGCCCTCAATGAAGCCACCCTAATAATAATAATTTGCCTTATTATACCACTAGGCCCACGACTTGTTCATTCCATCATTGGTATCGTAAAAAAAAGAAAACCTGGATAGCAAATAGCAGTATGTGTCCAAAGCGAAGTACTATGAACGTGGAACGCAGGATTAGCGCTAATAAAAGAAGAAGTTCTTCTTCATCACTATCCTACAGTGACATGGTGCTTTCTTTATCTATGTTGAAAACTTAAGAGAATGGAAAAAAAAGGTTGAAAATGAAGTGTGGCTTGACGCTTTAGGTGTCACACCGGCCGCCTTCGCGCCGCTGTCCCGCCGCGAACTACGCGCGGGACTGCTGTGTGGCACACCCCGGCACGCATTCGCTTCCCGCAGGTCCGCCCCCGGACCGCTCTTCCCGCTATACCGCGTCAGTGTGGCCTGACTTTAAGTTCAAACGTGCAAGCGTCCTCCGCTCCGCGACGACTCTCACACCCGTCACAGAGTTATTACCGTTTAGAGCGGTATATTTAAATCTATTTATTTTCGTGTGAATATGAAATCTGATGAATTATGAAAAGTCATGGAATCATAATATAGTCCTGAGAGGTTGTTAGTATTTTAAAAATAACCCGGTATTACCGACATAAATAATACCATACGATTGTAAAATGACATCGTACAAAAGACATTAGCTAAAACATGACTAAAACAGATTTAGATACATTTAGTGCAGTGTTTCCCATTGTTCTGCCGTGGCCCGGTAATTTTCATACTGCTTCTTCGTGACCCACTCTATACTTTTAAACCCAAGCTTCTTACATTAAGTAAAATTATACACATTTATTATAAGTAAAATGTTTTATTATATTATTTCGGTATCGCCTATTTTATGCGAAGTATGGAGCTGTTGCTTATTTTTTACTAAAGAATCCAAGTTCGCGAATGACGAAAATTTTAGCCTGAGGTCTGGTCCCACTTCAACAAGGCGGGAATGTTGCGACCCGGTATTTTATTTTGATGGACCGGTACTTGGTCGCGACCCAACAAATGGGAAACGCTGATATAGAGGGCATTGTATATATAATAAATTATAACTATAGAATCCCTGGCGAAAATTGTAGACATTAGAAATCACGCATACAAACTCGCCAGTCATTGTACACTTACATACGTTCAACTGCTTGGCGCGGGTCTTCTACAAGAAGTGGGTTTAGTTTAGGCTATATTTCGCTACGTTGACCAAAATAATGCGCGTTGGGTTTTCCCAACAGCTTTTTAGCTTGACTTAAGAGATGGTTCTACCTCAGCATGAATTCAAATTTTTCTCGTACTGTATCGGTTCTATTGGACGGATCGAGAAGCAGGGACACTGGCTTTATTTCAGAATGTATTTTTTTACAAACGAAATTTAAGCCATTTGAGAAACGTATATGGTATACTATACTTGTTCTATTTAGTTCAGTCACAAAAAAATCATTGGTATATTGGCGCTTTTCTTGTAAAATTTGGAAATAAGTTTGTGTTTTTTCTATCGTGAATATTTTTAGGAATCGTTAGAATAATAAGACATAGGTGTCTGGTCCGCACACGCTAAGTGAGGCAAATTGTAGGGACCCAAATAGCCTTACACGAGCGGGCGGGCTGTCATTGCTCAAGGTCAACTTGCACCGCGAACAGCTCAAGAATTTTAGCTAAAAATGGCGAAATGTGCGATAAATGAGTGGAAAAATAAGTCAGACAAACATAAAATAGATACTAACATCACATTCCACAAGGAAGTAAAGCGTTTCAACTTGTATTTTTATGTAATATTCACTAAAACAGAAAATTAATTTCGTTGCAACAAGATACAAGAAAATGTTGCAAAGTAACGGATTTTTGTTTCCCTATTTCAAAATAATTATATTACGTAATTTTTTAAGAATAGGCAAGCAATATCGCGACAGTTGCAGAATTTCTAGAAAAATACACCGCCGCGGCAACATTGTAGGGAATTGACGTTAGCTATATACGAAATATATTTAGTATTTGCCTTCATTAGTTTCATGTAAAAATCTTGTTCATCATACAGGACTCATTTAAAAAAATTATCTTGTCCAGAATCAAAAGTTCTTAACTAAACTTATTTTAGGGAATTAACACTGACTACAAAAGTCATCATTAGTTCTTCAAAGTCGTGTATAAATAACTTTCAGGTTCTTTACTGTTGTTATGTACTTTTCATGTGTTTACCCACAGATAATATCAGCCTATTTATATATCCAAATTTTCATGAACTAAAGTGAAATTCGATTGCCGTACTTAAACTCGCCTTTAGGTTTTGTTTATATATGCATTAAATACAAATTGGGTAGTATTTAATAACTTAATGATCAGTTAAGCAAGAGACAATTTCCCCACTTTTGATGGAAATGTTATTCCATGGCATCATTATTTGTTTAATTGTATGCGTGCCGACGAGCGTAAATACAAGTTGCTTACAACAACAATTCGTTTGATATGAAACTATCATTCTATGCGTTATTATTCTAAGTAGGAATCATGCTTTCACACCGTTTACTAATCAGTGTATATCTTCAAATTCAATATATATTTTTTCAAAGTGATCGATTCAACATTTACACTTCATCACGCGGAATCAACCAAAGCCATTATAGATTGTATCGAGTCTTAAATAGAAAGCATAAAATAATCAATTGCTATATAAATACATTATACCTAAAGCGGTACACTTTAGTAAGTAATTTGAGTAGCAGTTGAGTTCCTTACGAAAGAGTTCGTCCAGGAAAGCAATGCCACCACACCTATTTCCGTCGCCAAGCGGTGATGTGAGCATTGTTGCATTCGGCTTCGAAGGGTGTTGGTGAAATTACAGGCACACGGGCCTCATAAACTTTAAATCTCTGGGTGTCAGGTGCAGTAGCAGTGCCTCGCAGGTCTTCTGGATTAAAGCTCTAAGTGCACTACAACTGACAGCGTCCAGTCACATGACGCGAAAGTTTACGCGCGGTCGCCGCGCGGCTTCCGCCCAGTTAGCACGCTTGCACGTACGTTAATGGCGAATCTGAATTGAAATTTACTAGGCAACAACATTTAAACTCCTCGGACCAAAGACAAGCTAGCCTTGAAGTTAAAACGTAAAAGCTAAATAAATACAGTACTTTGCTATGACAGTTAGATGCACGCCAGTACGGCGGCAACGCGGTCTCACGGTCAAATTCGTGTTGAATAAATAGGACCTTAGGCGTGTCTGCAACTTTATAATTTAATTCCTAATATAATATCTTCAATCTTGTATTTATTTGAACAAAGAGCATTTTTATTTTATTAATAAGCCCTCTTTGGGTAACATAGTTTTAAGTTTCTTGGGCCTCTACTTAATACTCTATTGTATATACTGCATGTAGTTTATAAAACTAACGTGTTATTATAGCTAACTCCGAAACAACTAAGTTAAGCACCTTTGTACAACCTCTGAACAAGTGTAAAGCTTCGATTTACTTATAATTACTTATAATAAACTTGAAACCTAATATTAATGAAATGAATATTAATATGTATACAGAATATAACTACTGCATCCGTGGCCGAACGGTTACCAAGCCCGACTGCCTCGCAGAGGTCCCAGGTTCGATTTCCGGGTCGGGAGAAATATTTGTATGGCCTACATTTATTTCTTTAGTAAGTTTGGCTGTAATTTGTGGTTGTCTATGTGTGTGTCCATGGCACCCGCGACACAGGGTTTCCCTAGTGAGGGGCAATGTTGAGTGTCTGTGAGTTATTATAAATAATACATTCTTTATTTCGTACCCTTTGTGTAACAAGGCCATAACTTAAAATAGCAATTTTTCATGAGAGATAAATAAATTATAAAATTGTGAAAGAGTTCGTCCAGAAAAGTAATGCCACTTTACCTATTTCTGCTGCCAAGCAGTAATGTGAGCATTACTGCGTTCCGGTGTGGGTTAGGGTGACTTAGGGTGCCTTAGGGTGCTGGTGAATTTACAGGCTCATGGAACTTGTCAACTTATGTGTCTGAGTGTCGTAGTGGCGATGCCCCTCAGATCTTAGTGATTTAAATCTCTGAGTGGCACTGCAACTGTCATGGACAGGCGTTTGGCTTACCACCAGACAAGCGCACGACACGTTTGTCCTGTCATTTGGTATTATGAAAAATTAACTAAAGCACTTATATTATGGAAATCAGAAACAACGTCGGCACCATGAACATAGTTAGTTTTTCTACATTGCCCCTGTTTACCGACCCGAGAGATAAAGTTTTCCGGAGAGACAACGGGCTCGACGGCAAGACCAGGGTACGGCGGGTGTCAGGGAAAAGCCCTCCGCCAATTATACGTCTTCATGGGCGTCTCTGACGGACCCGGACTCAGGTATGGATTCGCCGGGGTTTGTGGTTCGCTGCAGGGACGAACACGTTCGTCTACCCCAGTAGGCGTTCGTCCCGCGCTCAGCGAGCGCGTCTTAGTGGCGGTCCAGTTGAGGGCCTGAGGCGGAGGAGACGTGTGGGGCACGTAAATGGCCCTTGAAGTCGGTGGCTATGTCCGGACATTGTCTCATAACACTGACACATGACATCTCCGGCAATAGCCCGGAGAGCTACTAGAGGATGAGCTAGAGATCTTCCGGTCCCTCCAGCCACGTAGGATTTGGAAACTGGAAAGACGCCGTTTATTCGGCGTCGGGAAGTGAGCGTGCCTTACAGCTCCGCCACCAATGAGGAGATTTGGTAGTCGGCTTAGATTCGGCGGCTCAGAGGTGGCAACCGTTACCCTTGCGGAGCGCGACTAAAAGTGGGCGTGCCTACAGCTCCGGTACCTATCTGGAAAATAGGGTAGGTGCTGTATGTGCACTAGCCTTACAGAGAACCGGATGAAGTACGTGCAAACGTGCTGATCGGGGGTTAGGACCTGTCTTAGATGGTCCCTGTGCGGGTTCGCTCCTTTCCCGCATAACCAAGAGGTTGATAGGGAGGGGCACTATGAACAGAACTTATGTAGAATAGAACTCGAAACTTGGGGACACCACGTAAACTGCAAGCCACTCGGCCTCGGAGGTCGTTAATGATGCTTAAAGGCTCTACAACGAAATTAGTCGATAACTTTTTATGCTTAAATAGGAGAGTTATAAAATTTCACATTAACATAATTTATTTCACGAGGTTCATATTATTTTTAGGACTTTTATGCAATAAAAGCATTTTTGGTGTAATGTCATACTTAGCTTTGTCATAACACTGGTACGATTTAATGCGGCGGACTATCTTAAAGCTGGATTAGACGTACGTTGTTAAATTTTAGAAATTCAAAATATATTTATACGTATCCTCAATTAATTATTATTTTTTCTACTCTTGTACTTTACTCTGTCAATTATAATTTCATAAACTATATCATAAAGACGAAAATTTTCATTAATGTTATGTACACAGAACTATAATAGTATTATAGTCACCATCGTTAGCATCAGCCTATCGCAGTCCACTGCTGGACATAGGCCTCCCCCAATGTGCGCCATTTCGCCCGGTCCTCAGCTTGTCGCAACCATTTCCTGCCAGTAAAAGGTTTGTCAGTCCACCTGGCCGGAGAGCGTCCTACACTATGTTTGCCGAGTCGCGGTCTCCACTCTAGAACTCGTTTTGCCCATCGGTTATCGGTTCTTCGACAGATATGGCCAGGCCACTGCCACTTCCGCTTGCTTATTGCACGAGCTATGTCGGTGACCTTGGTTCTCTGTCGGATAACCTCGTTACGAATTTTATATTTTGTTCTTCAGAGAAACTACGAGCATAGCCCGTCCCATAGCTCCCTGAGCGACTTTAAATTGGTGGACTAGCCGTATCGTTAGTGCAATCGGGCCATAAATCTTTATAAAAAAAATGATTGTTTAAAACATATACGTACTTGGCCAGTTGTATTCTATTTATTATAAATTGCGTTTGTTGTGAAGGATTGTTAACAAAATATACATTAAACATTGCCTCTGTTTCATTATTTTATTTACTCGTATTATTATCGTTTTATTTACTTTATTGATGAGTAGTGTATTTATTTATAACCACTTTCATTACAAGATATTCTTTGGTTGCGCCCTCCATTCCAACTGTTAAATTTCTATCCTAAGGTTGCCTGAAAGAAATTGCTACTTAGCGATTACTCTGTGATACTTACATCACTGTTCTGTTTTGTCATTGTAATTTTGAATGTGCAATAAACAATATTTGCATTGTATTGTACATAGATTTGTTAGAGACTACGACTGTTACATTTTTACCATTCGACTCGAAAACCAATCACTATCACCTAATTTACTCTTGATTGCACTAGAAAACCAAATTGGATTTTTGTTACATGTTTTAGTCTAAGACACACAAACAGTTGAGACAAATGCTACAATCGGTGAAACAGTTTTTAGATGTGCCGTAACAGATTATTATACCTATAAATAAATAAACAATAAATAACGCACACACAAATAGCTTAGAGCGTTTACACACGGCGTCTTTTAAGCGATGCAAACGCGATGAAAACGTGATGCAAACGTGATGCAAACGCGATGCAAACGCGATGCAGTCGCTAAACGTCTACCTTTACACACGCACGCGACTTTAAGCAGCGATGGAAACGGGAGCAAATGCGCGACTGCATCGATTACATTGCTACACTTGTCGCGAACGAACGCGCGTTTGCATCGCTGCTAAACTCGCCGCCTGTAAGCACTCTTGCGTAAACCTTGTGTCGCGGGTGCCATGGACATACACATAGCAACTACAAATTATACCCAAACTCACGAGAGAAAAAAAAGGCGTGGTAGCCTAATGGTTCGAACTACTGCCTCTCAAGCAGAGGGTCGTGGGTTGGACTCCAGACTCGCACTTCTGAGTTTCTTGGAATTTATGTGCGAAATTTAATTTGAAATTCATCATGAGCCCTTTTTTCGGTGAAGGAAAACATCGTGATAAAACCTACACGTTGAAGTCACAACCCTCGGAAAACGTGTGTAGTCCCCAACCCGCAATTGCCAGCGTGGCGGACTATGGCCTAAACCCTCGTCTGAAAGGAGACCCGTGCTCAGCAGTGGGAGGTATAATGCGTTGATGATGATGATGAGTCATCACTCACGAGAGAAATAAAAAAATGTAGGCTATACAAATATTTCTCCATGCTCGGTATCGCTATGGTAACCGTTCGGCCACGAAGGTAGTTATTTTCGCTTCATTTCAGTTATATACGCAGCTCAAATTATAACCCTCTGTTTAGCTTCACCGTATTCGGATAAGGAGGGCCATTATACTGAGTCATCGTTGTTGTCCATAGCCCGTTCCCCTAAGCAGGTTATATTCGGCCACTAAAAGGTTTGTGTAACACGGGTGCAAAATATAGAGGCCCTTATCACAAATATTATACAATTTAAATAATTTATTCCTAACGCTTGTGGTGTGATATATAATTAATACCCTCGCGGAACAAATAAAACTCACTTTTCCTAGCATGCTTTTTTTGTAACTACCGACCTCAAAAGTTTGCTTATGGGCTTTTTTCGATTTCCATAGGATCATCTCATCATATTCTGACTTCTAATGGGACTGTTACGGACTCCTTTGTACATTTTATATTTTCTTTTCTGGTTGTCATGGTGACGGTAATTTATTGATTACATGTATTGTGTCAAGTGAAAAGTCGACTATTATTTGCGGAAAACAATTTTTTTAATTTGTGATAGCCTAAACGAACCCGGAACAGTGTCGTCGGCATCAGGGACCACCTCGACAGTATATCCTTTAAAACAAAAAAGAATTTTCAAAATCGGTCCACAATCGAAGGTGAAATCGGTACGTATACTGATATGCCTATAAAATTTGAGGATTTTCCTCGATTTCCATGGATCTCCTCATTAGATTCTGACTTGATGACAATGGGACTACCACGAGAGTGCACCCTTTGAAACAAAAAAAGAACGAAAATGATGAACGAGAAAGACGCTAAATGATGAAATGCCTAGAGTAATCCCGGTAGGACCAATTTAAGAAATTAAATTAATGTGGACCACATTGGGTCAGGGGTCTTTCCATAAACTCTTATTACGATTCAGTTTAGGACTCACAATGAATCGTTGTGAGACAGCGCTACATGAAGTGTATATGATGATATCCCGCTTTTTTGTCGTTACGAACCTATACAGAACTGTAATCATGATAAGGCTGCTTCGGGGTAATGCCACCGATATTAAGAGAATCTTTATCCTGCAGAAACGTGAAGTTAGGTGAATTTATAATCCGAGCACTACAGGGTCTTGTGAAAGAGTTCCACCAGGGAAATACCCTATACCCTACCTATTTCTGCTATCAAGCAGAAATGTGAATATTACTTAAACGGGTTAACGCGTCTGCGCATTGCATCCCATTCGTATTCGTTCCAAATCCCAGACTATACAAATGTAGAAAACTCAGACCCACTTCGGATGCCGCTTGTGCACTAAGTCCCATTCAAATCCGAGAAAATACAAATATCCCTTGTGCACCTAGAGATAAAAGGATCGCGGCGATATTTCGGACCATTATTTCTCGGATTCGGAACTGGGGATCTACTCTCGATCTCCGTCCGAAACAATTACTGCCAAATAAGCAATACTTGACCAAATGAAAAGACGCGTGATGCGAATGAAGCTTCATACTTGATACTTGTCTTTTAATTTTGTCGAATATTACTTATTGGGCAGTAATTGTTTCGGACGGAGATCGAGAGTAGACCCCCTGATACGAATCGGACGTAGTGCATACACGCTCTAAGGAAGCTGATGAACGTACAGGCACTGGAACTTGTCAAGTTGTGTCTCAAAAGGACGAGTGTGGCAGTGCCCCATATATCTTTACGATTTAAAGCTCTGACTGGCACTACAACTGTTATGGACAGGCGTGTCGCTTACCACCAGGCGTACGACTTGTTCGTCCCGTCACTTGGTACAATAAAAAAATAACGAATAAACTTTCTTTATTAAATTTACACGAAAAAGCTTTTTTCGACTCCTGTACTTTAACATGTCAATTATAATTTCATAAACCTATCACAAAGGCGCTCTATTTAGTTCTGAATCAAAATTATATTGTCTATGATACTCGCTACGGAACTAAAAAATAAATAAACATAAATAATTCTTACACAGAACTATAATGAGTTTCAAAAAAAGAATGTTGTATTTTTGCTAATTATAATATCGAGTATGACGCTACGCATACGCTCTGCTTGTTAAATTGGCGTAGAGGTCTTGCAACGGAGCTTTAAAACTCATAAAGAACAAAATATTGGTTAAAATCTCAATGGTATCTGACCCCTTCTATTCTATCTCTTTGTGTTTTGGATCGTAGCGTTTGTATGGCTTTCATTTGCCTTTGTTGTCATCGATTGTTAACAAAATCTTAGATGGACAAAAATAAAGGAAAAGAGGTGCCTTATCTACGGAATAAACGTCCCTACCTAAACCAAAAACGTCCACCACAAATGGCGGATTTAGTGTTGTATCATAATCATAGATAAGTCAATATCGATATGCAAATATATATATATATGGCTTGAACTGTGGTTACTGTGTTTTATGTTTTTTTTTAATTTGTGTACTTTACTGTAATCAAAGTATAATTAAGTTAGGCAGGCGGATTGACTTTATGCAGGTTGATTTTTTGACAGCAAATGTTACAAAATCATTAAAATATTATTTTATGCACTCGTTGCTTAATACGCGATTTTAAGACTTAATTATGTAATGATGCACTCATTACATAATTAGGTCTTAAAATCACTTTTCTTGAGCTGCTTTCTGCGCTTGGAGTCTGGAAGTATACAAGTCACAACGAAGCTCATACGTACTACACATATAGCTAGTATTACGATGAAAATAATGTTAAAAGCTTCGGAGTAAGGACTTATGTCAAATCACAATCTTCGTACGCGTTTCGCGGTAACCTCCGGTCCGATCCGAAGCTAAAACGATGATCGTTGCTTCGTATTTTGTGTTAGACCTCCTGTTTCTAAATGGTTAGTAAATTAATATTACGACGCGAATATTCGCAATGAATATTAGCATCTGACTCGGATATCTGAATTTATGCGGATTATCCACAGATGGGAATGCGGCTGCTAATATTCACAACAACCCTCGTACAAACCTACACGTACGATTTATTATAATCTTTCTATCGTATATTGTTATTTTTACTCACAGAATCACAAATCCAGCATATTCTGTTTCTAATCTACATTTCTACGAGTTTGACTTCTAACAGATTGACTGCAAGTTGGCAGTTAATGCGTGAAGTTGATAATTATTTCACGCATTAATTGCATGCAGTCGATCTCTACTGCACGAAGTCGATTTAGACTGCATGCAGTTAATGCGTGACCTCGATTGCATGAACTTGATAACGACTTCACGCATTAACTGCATGCAGTCGAAACCGACTTCATGCAGCCGAGTTCGACCGCATGCAGTTAATTCGTGAAATTATCACATTAATTGCATGCAGCCAATTTGATAACGACTTCACGCATTAACTGTAAACATGCAGTCAATCTATTATCAACCTTTCTGTTAGTAGACAAGTGAAGGGACTTTTTTTATGATATCAAGTGACAGGACGAACAAGTCATGCGCCTGATGGTAAACTACACGCCTGTCCATAACAGTACAGAGTACTAAAAAACCGACCTCAAAAGTACGTAGAATTACATCTATTTGCCAAGTTTTATAGAAATATCCCCTAGTTCGCCACTATACAGGATTTGACACAGGAGATAATAAAAATGGGTTCTCACTACTCAAAATATATTGAGAGAGAAAAACGCCTTAAATTGGATAATAGCAAACCCAACCATTAAAATAATTGCTCCTCAAGTAAAATTTAGGCGCTATTTATAAAATGAATGTTCATGCGTGATCAGCCACCCTTAGAGGTGGGTGGTTTTCTTCAAAATGAAATGGGACCACTATGGAGGTACCCTCTTTCCAACAAAAAATAATCATGAAAATCGGTTCACAAATACCGGAGTTGTCGCGTAACATACATACAAAAAAAACATACAGTCGAATTGAGAATCTCCTACTTTTTTTGAAGTAGGTTAAAAAAAGACATTTAAATTGTAGTATACATATTTGTAATCAAATATTTGTAGTTCTGATTTCTAAAATTACCCGCACGGAGCAAGAAACTAAGGCAAAATTGTAGCATGTGGAGTTTCATAACCTGTACCTCACTAAGATACCTATAAGTTATTATGTAAGATAATGAAAGTAACTTACCACTGATATGAACAGCAATTGCAGGCGGCATAACAAAAATGCCAACCATTAAATCCGCCGCAGCCAAACTAGTCACAAAACAGTTGGTCACAGTTCTCAGTCGTTTCGTTGTAACCACAGCAGAAATTATCAACGTATTACCTATTACCGTTACAACTATTAAAAGGAACAATATTATTACAACGCTAATCTCAATTGTATCGTACGTGTTAACTTCACAAAAGTCACTGATATTAAAACTGTTACAATTTACATTTGGCACTTTTGTATCTTCTATAATGTGGTAAATGTTGTTTTCTAATTTTGTTGTATTTTCTCCTTTCACATTTTCTGTTAATATTTCTGTTTCTAATTCGGTTGCGTTCCATCTTATGATGTTGTCTAAGAGATCTGCTTCTGTTAAAGAGATCATTGAGCTAGGAGATTCGGTGTTGTGATGACATTCTCTGTAAAAAAAAAATATTATTATTACCATGACGTAATTAACTATAGTCTGTCTTTTTTAAAGTGGAGTAAAATGACATTTTCGTGGTTGTCACTTTTCATTAAATTTTAAATAGTCATGCATTTGTTGTCGACAGTTTTATCGATAGATTGAGAAAGAAGGTAAAATTTTACCAAAAATTACCTAATTGCCAATATTATGACGTTCTAATGATTACTAATTGCGTTATTGCCTTCTTCAATCTAATTTTAACAGTTGACCTACTAGTATCGAAAACATTTTTTATTTATATGTACATTTTAACAAGTACAGGCGTACTTGATTTTTTTTTTATAATGACGTACACACTCATAGTCCCGCAATAGGGAAACCCTGAGTCGCGGGTCCCATAGACACACACATAGACATCCACAAATTACACCCAAACACACGAGAGAAAAAAAATGTAGGCCATACAAATATTTCTCCCGGCCTGGAAGCAGTCGAGCATGGTAACCGTTCGGCCTCGGAGGTAGGAGCACACAAAAAAATACAATCGAATTTAGAACCTCCTCCTTTTTTTAAAGTCGGTTAAAATACAAATAACTCAGCTATAAATACGCGTGCCCGTGATGCTACAGGTAGCACTTTTTCTTTTTTTTTCGCGTGGGAAGGAGGAGTCATTGTCAATTCAATTACCATTGCCATTTCTATTGTGAAACTTTACAAAATTATTTTAATTATTACAAAACAAAAAATGAACAAGAAACTCTTGGAGTTGCCCGTTGTAAATAGATTTCATATTTCATTTCACAGTTCACGTTTACCTTTTATTTAAAAATCTCATTATTTGAAAGAACTAAACAGAAGCTGTATAAATAATGATTTGTAAAAAGTTTTAGACAGTTTTAAACTACGTCATGGCAAATTTTGCATACCAAGAGAAAACTTATCTTAGAAGCGTTTTTATTGCCCCATAAATAAAGTCGTGACTTTGTAATAGGTCATCATTATTATTCATGAAAAAATAACTATTCTTTGTAAATTATCATCAACCCACTTATACGTCCCACTGCTGGGCATGGGTCACGGGAAACGCTCGCCCGATGCAGGTTGGAACTTCACACATTTGTCGGAAGCGCTGGACAGCGAGTAAAATTGACTTTTTTTTTATGCTGGTAGACTCAGCTTCTTTTAAGGATGATTTCATGGCATGAGACGAAAAAACAGCAGATGTTGGTCAAATTTATTAAAATGATTTTTCATACAAAATTAACTGGATTTAACTCAATTAACAAACTAGTCAATTAAAACCGACTAGTTTTTTTCAATGCCGATAGACTCAGTTTCTTATAAGAATGATTTTATTGTGTTGTATTGGAAGAAAAGAATTGGGACAGCAGATGTTGATAAAATTTAATAAAATATTATTCATTTTGTATGAAAAAATATTGTATGACATTTGACTAACTTCTGCTGTCTCGATTGTTTGCGTCCCATACAATGATCTCTTTATAAATTTGAAATTTGAGTCGATCAGCACTAAAAAAAATGTTGATCAACTTTGTTTATTTTTATGGACAACTCACGCTTTATCAAAAAATTGACTATACCAAAACTATTTACACAAAAAAAGGCGAAGCTGCAGAGCCTTGAACACCGCAGTAAAGTTGCCTGCTTTTTGGTATTCTACACGGAGAGTGTGCGATAGAATTGCATAATTTGATTTCGCCTTCCCCTTTCCATCATCGGGGGACTAAACGTCGGCTCTGGGATCCCTCTCATATGTTGTGGACATTCCCAGGATTCGCACGAAGCATTTTGCTTCCACATTTATATGGCGAGCGGCTAGAGAATGGATTAAGAATGGAATAAGTCCGCAGGTAGGGAAATCTCTACCTGGGGACTTATTCTCCGACTTGGACCTTTTCAAGGCGAGAGCGAATAGGCATTATTTAGGTGTGCATGCTACATCGTCGACCTCATCATCACTTTCCATCAGGTGAGACGGAGGTGAAATGCGCACTTATTTTTATATAAAAAAAAAACTTCATGTGGGAAGCTTTCGTGCACCCTAAATTAGTGATGATTATATATTATCCATTGACATTATATTTTAAATTGTAATATTATGACATTGATAATGCAATAATTGTATTCTATTCAAATTTCTTATACGTTTGGCTGTTAGTTTACAAATTCTGTCCTAGTTATCTCTGAGAGATTTTTTATGATACCGAGTAACGTACGGGATGAACAAGACGTGCAACTGGTGGTAAGCAACAAGTTTGTCCACAGCAGTTGCAGTGTCACTCAGAGCTTTAAATCGCAAAGATGTGAGGGACACTGCCATTGTGCCCGTCACATTGAGACATACGTTGACAAGTCTCATGTGCCTGTGATTTCACCAGCACCATTCTAAGCCGGAACGCTGTAATGTTCACAATATTGCTTGGCAGTAAAAATAAGTAAGGTGGCAGTACTTCCTTTCTTCCTGCAGAACTCTTTCACAAGGGCCTCTACAGCTACGAAATTGATGTGGGTACTCAACAAGTAAAGTCTGTTCCAATCCATAATGCCAGGAAAGAATTTGGCTTGGTCACCTCATATGAATGAAGTCAGTCGAAAAGTCCATTTCTCCAAAACATTTTTGGCCTTTTGAAGATAAGATCTGTTTAGCCCAAACTCTTATTTTATATATGCTGATTCCTGCTATTTGGATGCTAGAGAAGAGCTGCTAAATAAGCTTGAACGGTTGCAAAATCTATGTATCAGGTTTATCTTTGACCTTCGTAAATTTGACCGAATCTCACACTATCGCAATCAACTCAAGTGGCTTCCCATTCGTCTCCGCAGGAATTTGCATATAGTCTCTGTTCTCTACAATATTCTTCATAACCCTTCGTCTCCCAAGTATCTGTAAGAGCGTTTCATCTTTCTCAGGTCTCAGAACAAATACTTTCGCTCTCTCGTTAGGTCCCAATTGTCTTTTCTTTCCTTCAATTCCGGTTTTTGTTCTCACTCTTTCACTGTCCATGCAGTCAGACTTTGGAACGCACTTTCTATTTCTGTTCAAGAGACTACATAATTAGCTACCTTTAAATTGAGAGTTAAGGACCATTATTTATCTACTCTCACATCCATTTTATAGGTATTATATTTTGAAATATGTATTTATCTAGTTTATAATAATTTAATGTTAAATATTGTATTACATAATTTTGTATTTTGTTCACGTGAGCCCGTTATTACAAATATTTTAGGTCTGCAGGAAGAAATTTCTTATGGAAATATGCAGTTTTTTATTTGTGTTTTCCTTTTATTAAATGTATTCTGTGCTTTTTTTTATTGCACTGGCAATAAATATTATTTTTAAAAGTAAACTAACCGGTTTGGTTAAAATTCTAAAGCAATCACTCAGTTTCATGTATATTTTCAAGATTTCGATTTGATATCTTATCACTTTTTCCACCAACATTCATTTGAATAGCATATTAAAATCTTATTTCAAAATGTTTGTTCAAAAGAAAATTTCTAATCTTATGTACCTGGGTGTAATATTAGATAATAAATTACATCTCTATCTACACATTGACTCCATCGTTGCCAAAGGGTTTCGAATGTATAAATTCGTCATGAGAACTGCTACCGACTTCTCTCGTCAATCAACTTATCTTTACTTATATATTAGTCTGATTCGACTTCAAGTGGAATATGCGTTCTCAATTTGGAACCCTTACTATAAAAAATACTCAGAACAAATTGAAAAAATTCAAGCTAAATTCCTTAAGTCGATAAATTATAAAATATTTAGAAAAATTACGTCATACGAGGGTTTACTATCTAAGTTTGGAATGCTAACACTTCACAATAGACGAATGCTTCTTCAATCAGTAACACTCCATAGACTTTGTCACAATTTAATTGATTGCCCGGATCTTGTGCAACATATTAGATATAATATACCAATGAGAGTTTATCGACGGCGAATGCGCTCCTACTCGTTGTTTAAAACGGCGACCTGCAGAACAAATACTGGCAAGCGAGTTCCTCTACGTCGTATTTTTTCTCATTACCATGATTTGTTTAGCAATATTGACATATTCCATTTGCCTGCTTCTAAATTTAAAAAAGCTATTATTGATGCTCTGTGCTAATTTCTTATTTACCTTTTATTTGTTTTAAGTTTATTTAGCCCTACCCATCACACACGAGAATTTTAATTTTAATTCTAATAGTAACACTCTTGGTATGCAAAATTTAATTTTAGTTCTAAAAGTAGTTGTGGATAATGCTGTTGATTGTACGTGTACCAATGTTAGAAATATTTAACTCTGATTGTAAACATTTCATGTACAATTGTTAGTTATCCCTGAAAAATAAATGAATGAATGAATGAATGAATGAATAAAGATATAAATAAATAAATAAACAAATAAACAAATAAACAAATAAACGAAT
>NW_020653900.1:10056055-10117569 GCF_003589595.1 Hyposmocoma kahamanoa | reverse complement strand
AACGAATAAACGAATAAACGAATAAACGAATAAACGAACAAACGAATAAACAAATAAACATAAATAAATAAATAAAATATCATCACTCAGTATTGAATCACATATTTATGCTAATCATTTATTTATATAAAACTCATTTATTCAACTGATTCAGTTAAACAAATCAATTCATTCAATTAATTAACCTTTTTGTAGTTGACAGTACAGTAAAGTTGGTCATCACTAAACTGTCTATGGTCGGGTCAAAGATCTGTGTGTTTTCTTTTCTGGTACATTGAATTGGAGCAGTCCATACGTATACCTATCCAGGGCATTCTATGCAGACAAAGAACCTTAAGTCCTTTGTTGCAAACCACACGCAATAACAACATAAAGATCCGTATAGTGGTTTCGTAGTTAAAAGGTAAATACTACAACAACAGATTTGAATTTTTTCGGTTTTTTTTTATTTTCTGTATTACGCCTTTAACTTTTTTTATTTCGTTAAAACGTTTCTACAAGCCATTAATTTTGTTTTTCAACCAATATCAGACATGAAATACAAGTATAGGAATCCTTTCAAAGAAATAAAGAAAATTGTTGACTATAAGGCAATATTTTAAATTTTTATTGAATTGATATTCAATTATTCTTTGTGAAATTACTCCACTAGTTTGTTATAATTAGATTGAACACTCCGAAAAAATTCCTTCGATCCGGCCGGATTCGAACCGACATCTTCTAGCATTTTTGCTTAGTTGGTATAGCGTCTGGCACGGTCTGGCCGTTGAAAAACCAAATACTAAGACACGACGCAAGCACACCGAAAAATTCGTGAGGTCCGCTGGTTCGTTACGTCGCTTAGTTGGTATACCGTCTGGCACGGTAAGCTAGAAGACGTCGGTTCGAGTCCGGCCGGATCGGAGGATTTTTTTCTGAGTGTTCGATCTTTGTATTAATAATTATGCGGTAATAATTAACCCACTCTCCTCCGCTTTCCTTGTCTTATATCATACTAGGAAATTAGACAAATTAAATAGTTTTGGACTTTGAAAGGAACAACTAAGGTGCAATCAAAGGTAGCAGCTGACATTCTTAAGAGAATACATAGTTGCTTTTTTGTATCTTTTGTAACAACTTGATTTTTCGTAGTAACGGTAACGATTACTTGTGATTTTAATCAACGTAATGGTAAAGCAAAAACACGTTTTAAGAAACTTTTTTTCTCAAATTTATACCTATAACATCTCCACAATTCTTAAAATTTTGTTTTTGCGTAATGCCGCCTTTGTTTGCATTTTTGATCGCAAATTTCACCGCAGAGTAATTACGGACGTGAATTTGTTGACAAATTAAAATTGAGGATTTCGAGTAACTTTTTTTTCATTAGACAACATCACACACGTCGCTCTGATCCCAAAACTAAGTAAGTAACTAAAGCAGTTATGTATGAAAATTGGAAGCAACGACAGTACCACAAACACCCAGACTCGAGACAATATAGAAAGGTTAGTTTTCTACATTGAAAAAGTAAAATCAGCGTTTGAAAACATAAATGTTCTGAATGCCATAATAACATCTTCCTTCCCATTTTGACATCAACAAATTCACTGAGATCCTAAAATAGACGCGCGAGCTCAAGGCAGTGTCGACTTCATGCAGCTGTACATGTCAGCATCGCACGTGCAATCCGTCTAGTAGCAGTCTAAGATTACACATTCACTGATACAACAACTTAATATAACAGCGTCAGTCTGGTATAATGGTGGCACTTCTCATGGCAATTGGTAATCACGGTTATGCGCGCTGTAAACTGGTCGCGACATGTTTATGGCAGTCGCTCAAAAACACGTCAGCCGGATATCCGGCTATCCGCTCTAAGTGCTCGCCGGATATCCGGTATCCGGGCAAATCACTATCCATTTCACCTTTAATATACACCTACACTTCCATGAGAGTCTACGTTCATTACATTATTATTTTAGTTGTTCCTACAGGTTGTAAAAATATTTTAAAAGAAAATAAAGGCATTCATTAGAGTATTCTCGTGTTATATGGAAATAACCTTTGTTGAATGCGGTAGGTACCTACGTATGGATATTTCTATACCAGCATCGCGGAATGGTATCTCGATTACTATGAAATGGAAATGAAATACTGAACAATTCTGAATTTGAGGCACTCTTGTTCAAAGTACCACAGACACAACAAAAACACGTCCGCTATTTGATGTCATTTTTAAAGTCAAAGCGATCGGTTCAATTGTTTTTACAAGGTTCTTACATGGAAAATTGTTGAGTTCTATTGTATTTTTAATATAAGGATATTAAACCAAAGTTATTGTAAATTAAACTACTTTTCAAATAACCCTGTTGTAGCGAATCGCAACAGTCGCTACGACACTTTTTGTATCATATATAATCTTTTTTTATCAGTTTAGTTTTACATTCAAATTATAAATTTAAATCGACGCTTGAAAGGTTTTACCTCACCTGTAACGTGCATTTGGAAAATATTACAGTATAGCTATAAAATGTATTGTTTTAAGAAGAAACAATAACTCAAATTTTATTTGTTATTTGGAAAACTAGAAAGTTTTATAGGAAATGTTTTATAAAAAAATTTACCAACTAACCAGTAAAAGACTGCATTGAAATTGTACGTAGAAAGCTAAGGGAACATAATATGTCCATTGAATATGCAGAATTATTAGAACACTGCCTAACATCAGGCTATCTATTGTGGAATAATGAATTCTACCTACAAATTGACGGTATAGCGATGGGCTCCCCGGTATCTCCCGTTGTTGCCGATATTTTCATGGAAGACTTCGAGGAGCGAGTTTTACCCATGGCCCTAGCTAGACCGAAGATTTTCAAACGGTACATTGATGATACTTTCATAATATTACCTAAAGATAGTATAGTATAGTACCTTCTTTCTTGGACCATCTTAATTATTTTAGTACTAAGACCCAATTTACTATGAAACACTCTTGTTTCATAGTAAATTGGATCTTAGTACTAAAATAATAAAGCTAAAGTACCACAATTCTCTAATTGTGGTACTTTAGCTTTCTTTAGGCAATATAGCTTTAGATGTTTTAATTAAAATAAATCCTAATAACACCTTAGGCCATACTGTATTTCGAAAGAAAACCCATACAGATAGGTATCTCAATGGTAATTCCCATCACCATCCTAGCCAGTTAGCTACCGTGGGCAAATCTTTGTTTCAGAGAGCACATGGTGTCTGCGACAGTAATCATCTGGCAGGGGAACTTCAGCATATAACGCAAGTCCTACATGCGAATAAATTGAAGATTCCACGCCAATGCCGCAGGCCCCGTGTGAAAGCACCAACAATCGAGCGAAGACCTGCCATCTAACCTTACGTGAGAAGTGTTACAGACAAGATCGGAAGAGTCCTCAGGCGTGCATGTATCAAGACCTATTTCAAGCCCCTGAGGAAGATATCTCAGTTCCTGGGACCCGTGAAATGTAACATCCCCTTACAGGATGCAGGAGTTTACAAGCTTGACTGTGAGTGCGATTTCTCTTATATTGGACAAACAAAGCGAAGTATTTGTACCCGCGTCAAAGAACATATATCTGATGTCAAACACCGTCGCGTAAACAAGTCTGCAGTGTGCGAGCATATCATGGATAAACCTACACATTCAATGAAGTTTGACAAACCCCAGGTCCTTGCAAAAGAAGTCCGTTATCTACCCAGGATGCTGCGAGAGGCCATTGAAATTAAAAAACTAAAATGGTTTCTCCGTACCACCAGTTTGGGATCCAGTATTTCCTCTAATGAAAAATTCCAAACAGACATAAGACTGCAGTACTAATTAATATGTTTTAGTTTATTCTAATTTCTATTATTAATTAATAATAAATTGAACTTAATAAAAATTCATTCAATAAAATAATTTGTAAAACTTAATGTAGCGTAAATTGGAATGTTTCTTAGTAAAATTAAAAATAAGGTATTTAATTAATAACTATTGTAACTATAGTGAAAAATAGGGTGGTTTGCATCAATATTAGACATAACTGGTTGAAGACTGTACCACCTCAGTCAAGCGTGACCATGGGACCTGTAAAGACCCAAAACGTCGGTTTGTTTGAAAAAACAAATATACGCGATTTAAATCCGGAAAAATAGTTTCATTTCCTATGTGTAACAATCGTGAAAAACTAAGAACTCGATAGAACGTTTTAGCTTTTCCATATATAACAAATAAAATTAGAGTTATGTTTCTTTTTTTTCATTCCAGAGTCGAAATGTAGTTACTTTTGGCGCTTTTTCTTTATTTGCCATTGTTTTTTAAGCTTTTATTCGTGCACAATGTTTTATCAATTTTGTTTGTAAAAGCTTCGTTTATGAAATAAAATTTGAGTCCATTTTCTGTCTGACACCTTATTGTCATTGAGCTTATACGTTATTACTACCTATTAATAATAGAGATTAATCCGACCCTGAAGAAACTTTACTCTTTATAACCCTTATACTTCAAGTTATTTACACTAAAGTTATGTAATAAATTACGTTACTAGGTTATTTAACAAACTTTAACGCAAAGTTTATTTGGGGATCGGAAGTTAATAAATGGAATTTGTCAACCAAGTACTAATCTTCTAACTTAGTTTGAAACTATTATGTTACTTAAGACTCTTGTATAAGACTTTAATACAGGTCAATGTTGTGATTAACATTTTTTTTTCAGGCATTACTTTGCGGATATCCATGTTAAAAAATGGAAGTAAAATTATTTGCTATTAACCCGGTGAATGTTAAAACGTGCAAAAAACCGAGGCCGGGAGAAATATTCGTATGGTCTACATTTATTTATCTCGCGAATTTTCTTAGAGACAGGGCACTAGGGCAAGTGTGGGTTTATGAGTGTGTGTTATTATTATTAATAATACGATTTGTTCGTCCCGTCACTTGCTATATTAAAAATACTATTCTTTTTATCCAATAGTACAATCAAAGCTAGACGCGGCGAATACCAACTAATTGTCCTTAAAAAAAATGTTTTTTTTTTCGACGTCTCAGTCCATCAATATACCTTCTTAAAAAAAAACTTTCTACTTTTTGGAAACCCATTACGTTTTGGAAGAAGCGCTATTTTTTACGTAATTCGTTCTTCAGAATTTTATGTTATCTATTAACAGGATATTTGTACCTATGTGTAAAGATATGTCAACTTTTCTCACAAAAAGAAGAAAAATAAAATCATCAAACTCATTAGAGACACCTATTTCAAATAAAGTGCTAGGGCTTCTAAATTTAAAATATTGACATCATGCATTTTTGCTCACATTGAATTATTTTGTCATTATTTTGTATTCACATTGAAAATCTACACTGATATGCTCATTGACTTACAATTATATGGACGTCGGGTCCGCGCTAAAAAGTGTCCGCACTTGTAAGGCGCTAAAATCGTATACAGAGCGCGACACTCCGCTTTAGTCTTCATTTGTTCTACGGACAGCGCGATACTGCGATGACATAACAATTTAAATTTCGAATAGGTTGACTTGGGACATTTTTTTCGTGGTTTTTGTATTAGACCCGTCGTCCATTTATTTGTAAGTCAATGGATATGCTGCTAAAATTCATGTAAGTTTACAAAATAAACTATTGCCACGGATGATGAAATAATGAAATAATGTTCTAATATTTATGAGTGAGCCGGCACCGTTTCGGGCCATTTACAGGTCCCATGGTCATGGTTGACTACCGTGTAAAGATCCCGAAACGTTGGTTCGTTCGAAAAAACATTTTATACGCGATTTAGATCCGAAAAAATCCAAACCCAATGTATAACAAACACGAAAACGTAATATTTTTTTTAAAATACGAATTATAACGTAACAGTTAGGGCGCATTTATTCGACTCGAAATCGCGATCACCCAGCGCAGCGACCGCATACGTCTAACTGTCATGGCAAAATTAGCTCTATTTATTTAGCATTTACGTTTTTACCTAAATGAGCGTCCCGGTCACTAGCGAGCTGAGGAACTGAGCGTCGTGGGCAGGCGAGTCTGGCTTGAATTTGGTCCACGCGGCGGCCCGCGCGGCGACCGCGCGGTTTTATTATTCAGAAGAATTTAAATGTTGTTGCCTAGTAAATAGAATTCAGAGTCGCCATTATTCTACGTACGTGAAAGCGTGGTAACTGGGCGGTCGCCGCGCGGCTGCCGCGCGAAATCTTTTTCCTCGTGTAACTGGGCGCTAAGGGTGAGGTTAGACATGCGTAATCTAAAAGTAATAAAACTAAAAGTACGTAAATTTGAAAAACGTATGAAAAATCTTTTGATAGAAACCCAGCGTATGCTCTGATACAGGATGTTTCTGCCTCTTGTCGTCTAACGTATTTATATTTATATATATTTACTTGTAGGTTTATATAATAATGTATACATGTATCGCACGTGTATCGTAAATGTGTAATGTGGCATAAGCAGAGGATATACACAGCATGTACCGTTTCCATCAGACATTAGAAACAGGAACGATTGAAAATCAGCTTTTGTCTCGCCCGAGACATATTGCCAAGTCGTATCCTTTTCTTCTTTTGCGCCACTATACACACTTACTAACTTAAAATAACGCAGTCATTTGTCGTTTTAATGTTAAGTGTATTAGATTTAAGTGTGTATAGTGATTCAATTTAATGAATAAACGATTTTTTTCTAATCTTGAGAAGCGCGTTTTTTGCACGACGACGAAATAAACTTTTCTGCCGATTCACGCATTACGACCGAACTTCAGTTGGAAGGGTGTGTGAGGGAAACATTTATCGGCATGTGGTAGTATTTTACAAATGGACCTAGATGTTCACATAAACTTTCATATCGGTAGCATATGAAAGTGCCCACACTTAGTCTTTATATACCGAATGGATATATCCAGCTTCATTTTCTTTTTGTTCATAAATGCACATTAATTACTCGCTACACGTGGTAGTGACGTTTAGCTCTTTCAGGTCTCTCGGTCTATGATCTAAAAAAATGTTGTAAATGATAAAAGTGTGCAAATGTTTATTTACAAAGAGCCAACCCTTAGATCTTCTTGCTCATTCTTCTCAGGGGAATTTAATAACATAATAAATAAATAATAACGCACACTCTCGACATAGCCCCGCACTAGGGAAACCCTGTGTCGCGGGTGCACACACATAGACAACCACAAATTATACCCAAACTCACGAGAGAAGTAAATGTAGGCCATACAAACATTTCTCCCGGCCCGGGAATCGAACCTGGGACCACGGCGGCAGCTACGGAGGAATTTGACTTACGAATGAGCATAAGAGTTTAACAAACAAGTAATATTATGATCTCACACAAAAAAATTCGACAACACTAGCCTACTTTTACACACAGATAAAACAACAATTCATATCATGTCCGTACACAGAATAAGATTTGTTCGAAGGAATACGCCTATGAAAAAAAATGGATTACAATGCATTTGCTAGAGACAAGTCGTTATCGACATTCAGTATCGATGATTAAATAATTGAAGTACCTCCGTGGTCCAACGGTTATCATGCTGGTCTGCCACGCAGACCAGGTTCGATTCCCGGGTCGGGAGAAATATTTCAATAGCCCTTTTTTCTGATACAATACGAACAAGTCGTGCCAGTACCAGGCGGTGTTAAGCAACACAGACGTGCTGCTTAACACCGCCTGCTATAGACAGACGTCTATAGCAGTTGCAGTGCCACTCAGAGCCTTAAATCTCAAACATCAGAGGGACACTGCTACTGCGCCTGTCACTTTGAGACATAAGTTGACAAGTCCCATGTGCCTGTAATTTCAAGCACTTACGCTTCAAAACCTAAATACAGTAATACTCACATTACTGCTAGACGGCAGAAATAGATAAGGTGACAGTACTTTCCTAGACGAACTCTTTCACAAGGACTATTACTACTAAAATACCTACATTTATTTCTCTCGTGAGTTTGAGTTGTGTTGTCTATGTGTGTGTCCGTGGCACCCGTGACAAAGGATTTTTTTAAGCTATGGGTGTGTGCGTAAAAAAAATTACTATTTTGCCCTGGATTCAAAAGCAACTGAATAAAATACGTTCGCTTGGTACCCAAACTGAAATTCAGTCGAATGTAAACTACGAGACTCGCAAAACTCGACTCAAGATTCTCAAAATTACACTTGTCCGGCATCAACCTACTATAACACAAGCGACTAGAAACTTTAACGACGTATATATAGCGGATACAACTAGCGAACGCTATCTGTGTTTTTGGTTTGCACGATTCCGCAGTGGAAGTTTTAGTTCCGAGCTATTGTCGAAGACGATTCATCGCAAACTACGGTCGAATTAACAGCACGGTTTGATGAGTTCAATATTGATCCAGATGGTGAAATAACAAGAAAAATTACTACTACACGAATAAACCATATTATACCATATTAACCATAGAAAAAATATTTTAGTAGCTGTAGAGCTCCTTGTAGAAGAGTTCGTCCAGGGAAATACTGTCGCCTTACCTATTTCTGCCGCCAAGCAGTAATATAAAGCATTACTGCGCTCGGGTTTGGAAGGGATAAGGCACGTGTATTTGACACGAATTTCAAAGCGATCACGCCACGCGGAGACCGCGTCCCCGCCGCGCAGCGCCCGCGTATATTTAACTGTCATGGCAAAATATTAACTTAATAAGCGTCTCGGGCGCGCGGGCGAGCCTGGCTTGCTTTTGGTTTACGCGGCGGCCGCGCGGCAACCCCGCGGTTGTATTATTCCAAGGAATTTAATAGTTATTGCCTAGGAAACAGAATACAGATTCGCCATTAATATACGTGAAAGCGTGGTAACTGGCGGCCGCGCTAAAACTTTCGCGTCGTATAACTAGGCGCTAAGGGTGGCGGTGAAATTACAAGCACATGGGACTTATCAACTTATGTCTCAGGGTGACGAGCGCAGTGGCAGTGCCCCTTTGCCATTTAAAGCTCTGAGTGGCACTGCAACTGTCATGGATACGCGTGTCGCTTACTACTTGCCGTCACTTGATATTACAAAAAAATTATATATTTCCACAAAAAAAATGTCAGATTGGCCTTTATTTCCTGATCCCAAATATTAATGTAATTAAATTTCGATTGAAATGTTAGTCGTGCCCTTTTTGTATCGAGTTTTTAGGATTTCGCTGTTGTTACACATACGAAATAAAACTATTTTTCCGGATTTAAATCGCGTATATTTGTTTTTTCAAACAAACCAACGCTTCGGGCGCTTTAAAGGTCCCATGGTCAAGGTTGACTACCGTGTAAAGGGCCTGAAACGTTGGTTTGTTTGAAAAAACAAATATACGCGATTTAAATGCGCAAAAATTGTTTCATTTCCTATGTGACCTTTTTGTTTCCGAGATCAGTACACCACTTTTGCACTCATTCGTTTTATATAATTTTGAGGTTTGAATATAAGATATATGCTTTTGTTGGTTATTCAATCTGTTAAACGTAGTTTGAAAAACACGACTTTTAAATTTATAGATATCGATAAAGTAAATTAAGTTAAGTTTTAATTCAAGTTTGTCTAAAATTTGGTTTTAAACATAATTTCAGCTTGCGCGGACTATTACCATTCTCTCTTATCACTGTCTTTAACTAAGATTTATTATCTCAGTAGACATTTCGTAAATAGTGAGTAAACTAAAGAGTATTAATCTTCAAACATTATAAATAAAGATAAATAATTATAATTACCCATTTTAGTAATAGTAACAAAAAATATAATAACAATAAAGATCATTTGTCTTTATGTTATATTGGTCGTTTCTAATGGTCAGCTTTCAATGTTTCTAATTGGCGGAGTCCTGGGTGACACTGTACGTAAAAAAAGAAGATTTGGGATTTATACAAAGGCATCTCTTAAATCTATTGTGAACACCATAATTATGTCTCAGAACCGGGAATAACACATTTCAGAACTCTACGATTTCCATGTTTGTTTTAAGAGAAAGCTTCGCATGCATAAGGGCCAACAGTGAGTGACTTCGGAGATGCAGAGGTGTCACATTTCCACCATGGCCGAACCAACAATCTCTATTTACTCTTGCTTAGCTTTCGGTTGGATATATAGTAGTAATTCAATATTAAATAATTGTTATTAAATAATTGTAAGTAGATTAGTAATTTTGTTTTGCGTTACCTTTTAGTACCTAGTAATAACTGCCTCCGTGGCCGAACGGTTGTCATGCCGGACTGCCACGCAGAGCCTACATGGCCTACAGTTATTTCTCTCGTGAGTTTGGGTGTAATTTGTGGTTGTCTATGTGTGTATCCATGGCACCCGCGACTCAAGGTTTCCCTAGTGCGGGGCTATGTTGAGTGTGTGCGTTATTTATTTATTACGTACAATACAGCTAATTAATTTAAGAAAAAATATTTATTTTATTTTTCTCTTTCTTTCCTGTCACTTCTAAACATGTGAAGAACAGACAACATGCCTGGCCGCGCCTCCGCCGCTTAAATAATTATTCGCGTCTTCAGATATAGTCATAGTAAGTATTATAAATATGGATCTAGGAACTTCTATGTTTCTGTCTGTTTATACACCAAAATATTTTTCTGACATAGTGGAGCAACATCCCTTAACAGCCTTCAATTAATCTGAAAGTTACATATGGTATGCTTTTATGATATTTTTACATGGTATTCTTATTACTGTGAAGGAAAACAGTGAAGAAAAACATCGTGATGAAACCTCACGTTGAAGAAGGTCTACAACCCTCGGAAGCGTGTGAAGTCCCCAACCCGCATTAGGCCAGTGTGGCGGACTATGGCCTAAACCCTCGTCTGACGGGAGACCCGTGCCCAGTAGTCGTATAAATAGGTTGATGATGATAATGATTCTTATTACTAAAGCAAACAAAGTTTGTTCTACTTTTAGACGTACCTCCAAATTTGTTTAGACTCATTTACAAATCCATAACACAGCAGTTACAAGTTAGTATGGGAAGAAAACATTTTGTGCCAGTTTTTCATAGTCGTTGAACACGAGTTTGTTCAACAAGAGTCGTTTGCTTTTATTTAAGAAATACCGTATAACGAAAAGTTTCGAAGTGATAAAAAAACGGTATTACGATATTAAAATTCCGTTCACATTAAACTGAATAATATAGTAGACTTACTGCTCACGGGCATTCACTGTAAATCAAGCTTGGTCGAGATTACGCCGTTTTCCATTGTTCTGATTGTTCTTTTGTTTTTGTTTATTGTGAGCAGGGTTTATTTTGGATTTTACTAGTTTAAATTGCATCAAGGACGTTCGTAGAGTTTTGTATAATAATAATACAACAATAATAATATGCCAGGCAACCACTCTAATTGCCTTGTCTCAAACTAGGGAATACCCTGTACACTGTACGTCCTAGTACACTCAGATCACAAAACAAAACCAAAAAAGAAAGTTTCCTTTCCGAAATAGGTCCGACCAGGAATCGAACCTGAGACCTCCTCGTCCAGTGCCCACAGTATAAATCGTTGCACCACTGTGGTCATCAAAATATATTATGCTTTGGGTACGATGTAATAATAATGATCCCTTGATGTAAGCTTCTCATAAAATTATACGTCCTATAGTCCATTTGTTTAGGTAATTAACTAAATGTAAACAATCTTGAGATGTCTATTTAATGAAATATACATTTATAAAATGATATACAATAATATATGATAAACAAAATATACATTTATATACCTTCAAATACAAAATACAAATACTTAGCTTCATATGAAATTGCATGCCTATTTTTATACCTATTGATTGTTAAAGTATATGTGTCAATAAAAAGGTATGTTGAGATTGTTTACATTTAGTGAAGTAACTAATGGACCATAGGCCACTGATTTTAGTTGGAGCGTTTAGCCGTTAACTATGTAATCAAAGTGCACTCTAATTAGTTTATTGGTCCAATTGACTACAAAGTATTTGTCAACATCAACGTCAGTCTATACCATTGAGATTGCATCATTCAGCTGAGCAATGCAGTCTTCAAAGTCAGTAATGTTTGAGAACACCTTAAGGTCGTCAGCGTACAGTAAACATGGGCATTTTAGCCTACAAGTCAAGTCTTCAATAAACATAAACAAAAATAACGGTCCCATGAGAGAACCTTGGGGTACGCCCGACTATAATGGTACCGGAGCTGACTTAAAACCCTTTTTTAGTGACTAGTTTACTACGGTTCATTAGATACGAATGAACCCAACACCACAAATTCCCATGAAAGCTTTTGACAGAACGAAATATGATTTACTTTATTAAAAACATTCTGAAAGTCAGCATATTTTGAGTCTACCTGTCCACGCACTGCAAAATCTAAAAAAAGGTCACTTTTATATTCTGGTAGGTTTGAAATAATTGATTTACAATAATAAACCAATGGGTCTGTAACAGTCACGCATTGACCGAACCCCAGATTATTGTGTGCAGAGTGTGTCATATGCCAATTTCCTAGTTAACGGAAAGACTTACTAACTTAAGATCCGCTGGTTCATTCCGTGGCTTAGTTAGCAAGGCGACTGGCACCGTTTGCTAAAAGACGTTTGTTAGAATCCAGCCGGATCGGAGGATTTTTTTATAAGTGTTCGATCTTTGTATTAATAATTATAACAAACTAGTGGAGTAATTTCGCAAAAAAATAATTTAATACCATAATGGAGAAAAATCCTGATATTCGATATTAGGTTTATTCCTAATTATGATACGCAAGAGTTTACAGAATTTAGGTACAAATTTCTTAAGGAATTTAGATGGTATAACATCTGGTCCCGCACTTTTATTGTCCATTGAGCTCCCCCGCTGCTGCATGTATTAAAATTGTAGACTATACGTGCTAACAACCAAAAGTAATAACATTAATTCGCATGCCTAACTGTTTTACTGACAATGTCATAATAAGTCACGTGCCGTAGATATAGCTAAAGTTTAAAAATAAGACCACGTTTATTCACAAATAAGGCATGGAAGAAACCGACTTTAACGCTTAAATTGAATAATATTTTTAACAATGTTTGTATGTTGTTGCTATAAAATTTGTATAAAATTTGTGTAATCGAACGAAAATGACGAGAATGAAAATGATTCGTCAAAAAAACAAAACGCAAAAGAAATTCGTTTATGTAGCGAAAAAGATTATAGGAACCCTTTAAAAGGGTTGTAGATCAAAAGGGTCCTTTTCTGACCGCGAGCGTAATGCTATTACTCGAATAGTAAGACGGATACACACACAATGGAAACTACAAGCTACATTAAGATAATTACAACAACACTTTGCTCTTTATTGATGTGTTTACTACGTCATTTATAGCAGAAAATGTAAAATAATGTAACGAATTTTGTGTTAATATATTTTGCTAGGCAATGAGCAAAATCTGTTCAGAATGCGTTACACTCGCGATCTACATTTTGAAATCTTTTTGAGACTATAATAATCACAACTGTACCCAAATCTATATCATAACCGCACGTCTGCTTTCCCACATGTACATAATATGCTAATGGTGCTTTTCCACCGGCGAGACGAGACGAGACAAAGCGAGACAAGAATTGAAATCTCGCCGGCCTATTTCCACTTAAAATTGCCATCAATTGCTATGGCGAGCTCGCGATTGATATTAATAATAGCCATCGCGAGTTTGCCACTATCCACATCGCTGAAGATGTGAATAGTAAAATAAAAATATTGAAATGCCACTAGAGTAAACTACTTGATATATTGAAAACTTCGACTGCAGTGCATTACAATTATTTGCAGATAAGCCAACTTTTAAAAATTTAATGTTCTCCACAATCTCGCGATCCATCCATCGAGATCGCGCGATGCATCACGTGAATTGTGTTCCTGTTGCTGAGTTGTATTATGGCAGCAATATGGTTCGATATTACATGAACACATATTCCGATTCTCGTCTCGCACATGTTCATCGATCTAGACCATTTCCACCAAAATTTCACATCTCGCCTCTCCGGTGGAAAAGCATCTTAAAGATAGATCTCCGAGTCAGTGTTGACAATAGCGACACCGCGTTAATGACGCTGCTACATAGTTCGATAATTATGCACTAGGTATGTTAATGCACGGACGCGAATTTAAAGAATTGTCATGGCGCTTCTGACACTAACAATACTGTGGGCTTGCACAAACATTCAAGTGTTTTATTGTTTGTTGAAGTAGAGACGTAACTAAAGTTATTTAATTTTTTTTAGGAATGATATTATATACACACATCAAAAAAAGTTTGCGATCACTTCGAAAAACTGAAATCTTTTTTGTTACTGTAGATTATATTATGATTTTTTCTTCTTTTTAGATTCTTTATTTAAAAATAAATTAGAACATAAAACAATGACCCCGTTCAATTGTTTTTTCATATAAAAAGGCTTTCAGTCCTAGCTTACGCTCATTCAGAAATCTGATTTAGTCAATTATAAGCGATTCAAGATATTTTTCGCGGAAAGTTGTGATTGAAAAAATGCCAAGAGGATTATCAGAGGTTTTACGAGCTAGAATAGTAACTTTGAGGGAAGAAGGATACACCACGAGAGTAATAGCACGCAAACTTGCTATATCCTAATCCTGTGTCGTGGCTACGTTGCAGAGGTATCACGGAATGGGGAATTTAGCTGACCGACCCCGCAGCGGTCGCCCAACTGTTTTGACAGCTGCCCAAAAGCGCTATATTAGATTGCTGGCAGCCCGTGATCCAACAATCAACGCCACTAAAATAAAAGCAGAAGTCAGGGCCGCCTCTGGGCTTGAAGTTAGCACGCAGACCGTTCGCAATTGCTTGCACCAGGCTGGATTACGAGCACGGAGGTCTTGGCGAGCTCCGCTCAATTCCAGGCAACGTCAACAACGAAGATTGCAGTGGGCTAGACTTCGGCAAAATGAAGAAGGTGAGGACGAAAACATTTGGCAAAACTGTCTCTTCGTTGACGAATCCCGAATCAGCACTCATCCAGATAACCGACGTGTCCGTGTCTGGAGAAGACCAGGCGACCGTGAAAGACAAAGAACTGCCACTGGAACAGTTCAGCAAGGCGGAAAATCGATGTCCTTTTGGGGTGGCATTATGATTGGAGCTAGAACGCCTTTGATCCCGTATCGGGGCTTCATGACAGCAGACATGTACAAAGCAGTTGCTATTGATGATATCGTCAGACCATTCCGAGTAAACCATGGGCACCAATTTGTACTGGTCGATGATAATGCGCCCGCACATCGAGCTCAACGAGTCAATGCTGCTCTTCAAGAATACGATATCACACGATTAGACTGGCCTGCCGGCTCGCCCGACTTAAACCCAATAGAGCACGCGTGGGATGCTCTTAAACGAGCAGTATGGAACCGTGAGCCACGTCCCCAGACAGTTCCAGAGCTCAGGGAAGCCGCTATTGAAGAATGGGATAGGTTACCCCAGGAAATGCTGGATAACTTGATCCTCAGCATGCCCAGGAGGATCTTCGCATGTATTCGAGCCAGGGGAGGAGTTATTGAATTCACACCTTTTAATAATAAATTGTTGTTTAAGTTTAATTAAACAGTCTTTTTCTTTCTATGAAATTTCTATCACTATTACATTATGATTAATGGCTCAATTTTTTAAAATAAATAATAAAAAATAGTTTTATATTTTAATTTCAAACAGGGTATTCCTATTTAAAGAAAGCATACAACATAGATTTTTTCTTGATAAAGTTAAATTTAAAGAATTATAGGAGCTTATGCTATTGATCGCAAACTTTTTTTGATGTGTGTATGATGATATTACATAAAATTTCCGTAGCAACTTTTTTAGGTAATAAATGAAACGATTTTAAATTTAAGAGAACTCTAACACAGGTCTAGTTACTTAGTACGGATGTCAGCCTCTCGCTTAAAGTAGTTAAAGTTTAGTTATTGAAGCTGAGCGAGGTTTACTTAGTATCTATTCAAACTGCACTATCTACGAATGAAATTTCGAGACAACGGCCTAGAAATTTACAGCCTAGAAGTTTCTTTTTGCAATTTTGAGTTAGTCTGAAACGTCTTAAAAACAGTTACCTCCTCAATCTAATTTTTTTTAATAATAGTTTTGTAACGCATTAATCGCCGAATTTCCCCGAATTTTCAATTATATCACTTACCTATTTCTGCCGCCAAGACACAATATTAGCATTACTGCGTTCCGGTTTAGAAGGGTAAGGGTGCTGGTGAAATTACAGGCACATGGGACTTGTCAACTTATGCCTCAAGGTGACGGACCCAGTGGCAGTGCCCCTCAGGTCTTTATTGTTATATATATCTTTTGTCATAAATAAAAAGTGTAAACTGTAAATTTCGGACGTCAATACAAATTTTTGTAATTTTAATATCTTTTACCGAAACCGTCTCACGGTTTATGTTTAAATTTGACACTTCCTCAATGCTTCCGCCTATTCACAGTAGGTACCGAGATCCAGTTGTCATATTCAATTGTAGTGAGCAAATATTTTATATATATTTTTAGGGATAGTATAAGTGTACATTTGACCTCCACATCACCTGAAGAAAAATGACGACGAAGTCGATGATAAGATATGCACATATATATAACGCATATTTACGATCGCTTTATTCTCTCGCGTTTTTTGATTTCACTTCAATGCCGTTCGTTGTTTAAAATATAAACATCGTAGCTAGTCACGCCATAATGGAGCTTAAATAATAACCTCAGTACAGAGTACTAAAAAAATCGACCTCAAAAGTACGTGAAATTACGTCTATTTACTAAGTTTTATTGAAATATCCCCTAGTTCGCCACTATACAGGACTTGACACTGGAGATAAGAAAAATCGATTCTCACTACTCAAAGCATATTAAGAGAAAAACGCCTTGAATTGGAGAAATAGCAAAATCAACCATTAAAATAATTGCTCCTAAATTAAAGTTTAGGCGCTATTTATAAAAATGAATCTTCATGCGTGAACAGTCACCCTTAGAGGTGAGTGATTTTCTTCAAATTGAAATGGGACCACTATGGAAGGGGGTACTTTCCAACAAAAAAAGAATCATGAAAATCGGTTCACAAATACCGGAGTTATCGCGTAACATACATACAAAAAAAAGAACATACAATTGAGAACCTCCTTTTTTTGAAGTCGGTTAATAAAGAATAAATCCCTTTTAAGAAGCCGCTTCCATATATCGACAGCCTTTCACGGAAAAATCTGACCAATTAACTGTCAATGCTATTAAAATATATATATTCAGTTATACTGAAATAAAAATTATTATATTTGTTATAATTATTAATACAAAGATCGAACACTCAGAAAAAATCCCTTCGATCAGGCCGGATTTAAACCGACGTCTTCTAGCTTACCGTGACAGACGCTATACCAACTAAGCCACGGAACGAACCAGCGGACCTCACGAATTTTTCTATGTGCATGCGTTGTGTCTTTGTATTTGGTTTTTTCAACGACTTTTTAGTCGTAGCGCCATCAATGAGAAATCTGTGAAAGATTTATAGGCCAGTTAGTACCTTTACAGTTACCAGTCCTGGCGAGAGATGTCGCTGTAATTTAAATTTTTATTGAATTGATATTCAATTATTTTTTGTGAAATTACTCCACTAGTTTTGTTATAATTATTAATACAAAGATCGAACACTCGGAAAAAATTCCCTCGACCCAAGTACATAAAAAATTCGTGAGGTCCGCTGGTTCGTTCCGTGGCTTAGTTGGAATAGCGTCTGCCACGGTAAGCTAGAAGACGTCCGTTCGAATCCGGCCGGATCGAAGGAATTTTGTTTTTGTGTTTTGGTTTTGAAGAAGAAAGTTTTCATGCGGCGACCGCCCAGTTACCACCTTCATGTACATTAATGGCGAATCTGAATTCTATTTACTAGGCAACAACATTGAAATTCCTCTGAATAATACAACCGCGCGCTCGCCGCCGCGTAGACCAAATTCAAGCCAGTCTCGCCCGCAAGCCCGGTACGCCCATTTAAGTTAAAACCTAAAAACTAAATAAATATAGCGTACGTTGCCATGACTGTTAGATGGCAACGGGGATCCGCTCGACGACCACGCGGGGAGAGCGCGATGAAATTCGTATCGAATAAATGCGCCCTTAGGGTGCTGTTGAAATTACAGGCACACGGAACTTGTCAACTTGTGACTTAGGGTGAAAGGCGCAGTTGCATTGTCCCTCAGAGCTTTACGATTTAAAGCTAGGTCTTTCACTGAGCTCTGCACTGTAACTGTTATGGACAAGCGTGTTGCTTAACACCAGACACGTAAAGCGCACTTTTTAAATAAACGATATTTTGTTATGTTTGATATCGTCGCTTAAAAGCTAAACCGCCGCATGTCAAAAGTTCACCTTTTTACAGGATAGGCGATCAAAGCTTTCGACCTCATTTTTTAGCAATTTAATATTGTTTTATTTTGAAATACCTATGTATTTATACTCAAAAGATGCGTATTTTGAGGCTTATAAATTTGTGAACATAGACACAACTCACGTTAGCCATGAAAGTGTAAAGTCAAAGTCAAACCGTAGGCAAATAGTTTGACACAACTCACGTTAGCCATGAAGGTGTAAAGTCAAAGTCAAACCGTAGGCAAATAGTTTGACCGTTTTAAACACGTTTTTGCAACAAAAACATTTTTGAAATTTTTTGTGATGCGGCGGTTTAGCATGTTAGGGACGATTATGTATATTAATTTTTCTATCTATATTTTAGTTCATCTACGGATAACTTATAAATGAATTGCATTCAAGGTAACACTATCATTATGTTTAACTACCTTACCAACATTTGGTATAAAAAATAATATTTGACCCATTTTTTTTATTATTGGCCTTTTCTTCCTTTAACGATTAATGACATTTATAACAAGTATATCCTTTGATATTGATCTCCTAATATATCTTGGTTTCTTGGTTGCGCCCTCCATTCAGTAGGTTAGGTTAGGTTAGTATATGAAAAAGCAGAAGCCAATTTGCTTGCGTTTCCGTACACGTTTTCAGGTCATATTATGTTATAATTAATATATTATTAGTATACAAATGTAATGAACATTAACTTAATTTTAAAAATAGCTATCTACATTTTAAGTTTTGTCTTCATTTATCTTTGTTTTTAGGCCCAACATAAAACTATCAAAGTACAAATGAAACATTTATTGCGTTTTATTAAATAGATCGATTTAATTTATTTTATGTATCAGATAAAGAGGATGGAGGATTCATTAAAAAAGATGCCCGTTTCAATTTTGCGTGCTGCTTTTGCAAATTAAAAAAGATTATTTAAATACACACCATTTTCTTTTAATGTGTTGATATGACGTGATTTCAGTAAACGTAACAACCCTATACCTACCTATATTTGAATAACATAAGGACCATATGCCAAAGACTGAGATTAAATTGCAATTATGAAAATATTGAGGCACCTACGGAACTACTCTCAAAGTCCATCAACGAAAAGACAGGCCCGATCGAAACTGTGAAATAACATTGTCATACAGTCTTAATTCTATAGTGGGAAAAGGCCGTAACTACGTATTTCGTGCTTCGAGAGTAGGGCCCCTGAACGGTTCAATCTTGTCCCAAGGTGAACTGTTGTTTTTTAAAAGTGTATGTCAACCTAAGGGACTGTTTCAATACTCGATTTTAAAAAAAACGAGCAGCATAAAGGCAACTAAATCTCGCTGCATTTTAATCACGGTGGAATGGACCATTTTATTGACCAAAACTTCGTTATTAGAGGGTATATTGACCGATGCCACTCCCCTGGAAATTCACAGTGCAATCTACTTTTGGCATCTCAGAGTTCCTTCATATATCGGCAGTGTGGAATACGTATTAACACTTTTTATAGCAGCCACATTACATTGTATTATTATAATACATTTTTCTTTTTTTTATCGCGTTGTTATGTCTTAAATTAGTTTAGTTTTCACGGTGCATTATTTCTAACTGTCATGCCGCGTAAATATATTTACAATAAATAAATTAATTACTCTACTGTTTCTCACTTAAACAAAACATGTATCATTGATTGAGTGAGAAATCATAAAATGAACATTCTTACACTGGCGTCACAGTACGTAAGTATATAAAATTTTATTCATGTTATAAAGAATAGTAATTTTATTATAGAGTACTTAGATTTTCGCAATTGTTACGCATTCGAAATGAAACTATTTTTTCTGATCTAAATCGTGTATATTTATTTTATGAAACAAACCAACATTTCGGGCCCAGGTGACAGAGATGGTAAAGTCGTCAGCCAGTTATGTCTAATATTTATTTCCAGAACACATAATTTAAAGAACATTCCAATTTACTTTACATATATTTCACAAATTATTTTATTTTAACAACATAAATTATTTATTAATTTAATTTTATTGTTATAATTACTAATAATTATAATAAATTAAAAGTAGTAGTAGCAGTAGACCTTCTAAAGAGTTCGTCCAGGGAAGTACTTCCACCATACCTATTTCTGCCGCCAAGCAGTATTGCTAGTATTACTGTGTTTCGGTTTTGAAGGGTAAGGGCGCTGGTGAAATTATAGGCACATGGGACTTGTCAACTTATGTCTCAGGGTGTTGGGCACAGTGGAAGTGCCCCTGAGATCTTTGCTATTTAAAGCTCTGAGTGGCACTGCAACTGTTATGGACAGGCGTGTAACTTACCATCAATAGCACGACTTGTTCGTCCCGTCACTTGATATTATAAAAAAAATTGTACTGCACTCTTATACTATGCTATATTATATTATATTATATGCTATATATATGTTATATTTTTCATCAGAGGAAATACTGGATCCCAAACTGGTGGTATGTAGAAACCATTTTCTCTGTTGAAATTACGATTTTTTTTTTAATTTCCGTGGCCTCTCGCAGCATCATATAAATAACGGACTTCTTTTGCAACAATCTGGGGTTTATCAAACTAAATTGAGTATGCTGGTTTATTCATAACTTGCTCGCAGACTGCAGATTTTTTTAATGTAAAGTTATAGATAGATATAATATTATTACGAGCAATTAAAATAAACTGGGTTTTCTTGACAAAGAACACTTTTAGTTTTTACTAGTTTAGTTTTTCTAGTTACTTTCTTACATTTGTTACTTTTATGTGATAAAAGTACTTTTAATGTGTGATCACATGGGGGCTTTATTATACCGAGGATACGTATTCATGATGGCGATAATGGCGTGGGCTATGCATTCGCATAGTCCCCAGACGCTGAGATATGGACCCTATAGATAGGCTCTATTACCTTTGTAAGACATGAGTTATTCTATTTGATTATCTTAGTGGCCCTGTGGGCTGTAGCTTTTTTTTTATAATATCAAGTAACGGGACGAACAAGTCGTGCGCCTGATGGTAAGCTAGACGCCCGTCCATAACAGTTGCAGTGCCATTTAGAGCTTTAAATTAAACTCCGAGTTTCTCGGAATTTATGTGCGAAATTTTGTCATGAGCTTTTCGGCGATTAAAACATCGTGATGGGACCTGCACGTTGAAGAAGGTTCACAGCCCTCGGGAAAACGTGTGAAGTCCCAAACCCCATTGGGCCAGACTGGAAGACTATGGCCTAAAACCTCGCCTGAGAAGAGATCCGTGCCCAGTACGGCTATCACGATAAGGCGCGACTTGCGCGAGAGCGATATAAAGCGCGAGATCCTTATGCGAGAATAGTTTTATCTCGCGCCCTGTCGTGCAAGCCTTACAGCAGTGAGACGTTTAAATAAGTTGACGATGATGATTATGATGGGTGTTTTGGTCATTGTATCGAAGTTAGCTCTGTCTGGTTTGGCACCAAGTTGGTGTGTTAATAAAACACTGTATTTATCCCACAATTACTTTCGTTAAACGAACATTCAAGGACCTTTTCTATAAACGACAAAGTTGGCCTCACAAATTGAAGTTACCCAACTTTACTCTATTCAAATCAAATTACTTACAGATTATTGAACCTTTACGACGTTATCCTTATGACAGATTATTTGAAAAAGATTTAGAAAAAAAATGTTTAATATGTCTACTTATTCAGTACTTGCTATTTTATTGTGCATATTTATTCAATACTTACAACAACAATGTGCAGGTTACAAATTGAAAATCTATATTCAAGCTTCACCAATCCCTATAAAATTCAATTTTTTATGCTACTTTCAAATTTCATGCGTGTCGAATGAGGTACAGCCGAGCAATTTCTTTCGCAGATTATACAGTTTAAGTGGATATCAACTATATAAACAAAGCGCTACTTGCTGTATTCAATGAAGTTTTTTTCTGTATTTCAATGGGTTTTGATTTTAAAAATCATAAAACAACATTCTGCCAGGGAAGTACTACCACCTTACCTATTTCTGCTGCCTAGTAGTAATGTGGGCATTACTGCGTTTCGTTTTTGAAGGGTAATGGCGCTGGTGAAATCAAAGGTGTTATGTTTGCTTCCTTTCCTGAGAACACTGGCTCGTCACTGTCAAGTATGACGTAATAACCCGTCGATACCGATACTGACTGGGTGTACCCACGCATGGACACACGAGACAGCGTATAGGTGTATCAAGTCGCATATACTACAACAGGCACTTGGGACTTTTCAAGTGATTTGCAAATTAAACCTCTAAATGGTACTGCAACTGTTATGGACACGCCTGTCGCTTACAACCAGGTGAATGACAAGTGCGCCCCGTTATTTGGTATTACAAATAACAAATATTACCATAATTGCAATATAATCTCAATGGAGTCCCAATAGAACTACAATGACCAGTGGTTTTGCTTTGCAAAAATGCTGTCGCTAATCGTCTACGTTTACACATCTTATTTTATCTTATTTTATTTCATTTTAAGCTGCGATGCAAACGCCTGACTGCATCGATACGAACGCGCGATTGTATCGATGCAGTCGCGAGTCTGTATCGATAGATTCGCGCGTTACCGAAACGCGCGATTGCATCCCACGAACTTTCAGCATAAAACTGACATGTAGTACATATGAGCCTCGTTGCGGACCTAGTCACGTAGTATCTACCTATCGTATTTCGTGGTAGACTTCCAGGTCACCATGATAAGACTATAGGAAAATTCAATTTTTTTTATACGTGACAGGCAGACGACCCCATTCTACCTGATATGAAATTTATCAAATTTGCAGAACACGAAGAAAAAAGACTGCTGCAGTACTTTAGGGAATCAGTATTCTGCTTTGTTAGTTTTGGCGTCGTCGAGTTCGTAAACTTTGTGTGTATATTAAACTTCGAACAATAATGTACAATTGCCATTCAAGCCACGTTGAACGAACTTGCGTTGTAATGTTTTGATAGTTTAACATAAAGATACTGTCTTATTTTTCTACGGAAATAGGCTTATATAAATATTATCGTGAAAATCTATAATCCGAAAGAATCTTACTTCAGATATCAATCTTATATTCAAGGCATTAAGTTAAATTTATACTAGTTAAGTACACTTATGACGTTATGATACTAATTGTTATTGAAAAAAAAAAACTTCCGAAAAATCAAAAATCAATGTCACTGTGTAGGTTAATCGAATATTAACCTTATGTGTAAAACATAGAAGTAAATTTTTATATAATTTATTTTGAACGGTTACGATGTTATGATACCGACATGTTTTTAGAAAAAACATCCGAGAATTCGAATATAGAACATCACTGCGTAGCTTCAATCTCGTACTAAACTTGTATAATAACATGTTTAGGTAAACTTTCATTTGTTAATTATTGTTATGATGCCAAGTGCCAATATGTATGTTTTGTAGGACAACTTCCAATATTTCGAATATAGAATGTGTTTGAGTAAATTTAGCACATTAATTACGCTAACGAATTTACGAACAAGAAAACTGTACCAGAGCAACGGGATTCGCTTTGAGGTACCTGCTGCCCTGAACACGCAGACCAGAACCAATTTAGAAATTCATTTCCCAAATTGATCCTACCGGAAATGGAATCCGGGACCTCTTCACCCAAAACCCACAAATCGTCCGCGAATAAATCTTTCACATTGTGAAAACGTGAAATAGTTCTGTAGTTAATTTTTGTTTCCTTCTTGTTGCGATACCCACGTTTTTATGATAAATGTTCGTTCTTGTTTCGTGTAATATTAATTGTTATGAAAAAAAACCTTGTTTTAATTCATAGTATTTGAAGTTTTGAAGGATGTCACCGCTAGAATTAAAATAAAAAACATTGTCATTACTAATAATTTTCTGTCGACTGTGACGTCATTGCGAGGTATCTACACAAGCGTGCAATGAGTATTGCGATAATGGTATCGTTGCGTACACAAATATCAAATGAGGACGATTTATCTTGCCCCATAGCATGTTGACATTATATTATATACTTTTGAAAGATCTTCGTCGAGAAATATCTCTGCAACTCTTCGAGCAGTAAAAAGTATGTTTATAGCGGTGGTTCTTTCCCTTTTTTGGCTTTGTGTTCACGAAATTGCGCACCTATCTTGCCATTTGCAACTATACTAACAATCACAGAGTAAGCGCACGTACGTGTAAGTACCACTTACAGAATTGTTTATTTTTCTTATTTTTTTGTTATTTTACGTTACCGCTTTAAGACACGCTATTGTGTAAGCGTGTTTGGGCACCGCATCCGATTCGTATTCGTTCCGAGACTATAAATGTTTAAATAGATCGCTCTAAACAAAAGTTACCTCTTAGAGTTCACTTAAAGTTACCTTAAGTGCCTAAATTACTATCAGAATCGCTGTCGTCAAAACTCACGAATCCATAATTTGAAACACAATGAAATGTAAATAATGATTGACCGTAGTTTTATCGAATGATCGTAGTAGGGCCCTTTACAGGTCCCATGGTCACGGTTGACCATGTGAGTGAGCCGTGACCATGGGACCTGTAAAGGGCCCGAAACGTCGGTTTGTTTGAAAAAACAAATATACGCGATTTAAATCCGGAAAAATAGTTTCATTTCCTATGTGTAACAATCGCGAAAACCTAAGAACTCGTAGTTTCTAATTTAAAAAGAAGTACTTTACTCTGTTGGCACATCATAAACATAAACTGCCTCCGTGGCCGAACTGGCCGGACTGCCACGCAGAGGTCCCAGGTTCGAATCCCGGGCTGGGAGAAATATTTGTATGGCCTACGTTTATTTCTCTCGTGAGTTTGGGTGTAATTTGTAGTTGTCTATGTGTGTGTCCATGGCACCCGCGACACAGGGTTTCCCTAGTGCGGGGCTATGTATTTTTTTGAAATATGAAAAAAAACCATAAACCAGTTTTAGAGTATTGAAATTGTTTGATGATATTTCAGTTACGCATCGTTGGGGTAAGTTCCGATAAGTCGAACTCGTTAACTAATTTGAACGGTTTTTAAAAGCAAATTTTGTTCTTTATTTTTTTTTTGCTATTTATAATGGTTATTTGATCTTTTGTCACTTAGCCACGTTTTAGTTAGTGGACGACAGAGCTCTCGAAAGACCTACTAGAGCTCTGTCCGCCATTTTTGCTTTGTATGGTATGATTGTGTCATTCTTTCGCGCAAATTCTTTAAAAACGTAATAAAATGCCATGTTGTGCTGTTTCAAAAATATTACCCGTAGTAGTATTTCAAATCATCGGTAAGTCTTATTTTAATAAAATTTCAATTTTCTGATTCTATTCGTTCAAATGTCAATCGTTCGTCGTAGTCCAGTTACTGGCCGCAAGATGGCTGCATGTTGAATAAAATTTCAATAATTTAAAATCAAAAACTCGTAACTTGCAATAAAGCCATTGACTTACAAATAAATGGACGACGGGCCTAATACAAAAACCACGAAAAAGATGTCCCAAGTCAACCTATTTAAACGTAGTGACATGTAAAGGAATATGAAAAAGCTAAAACGTTGAATTTAAATTGTAATGTCATCGCAGTATTGTCTAATTTTGCTTGCTTCGCTGTCAGTCGAACAAACGAAGACTAAAGAGTGAATGACGCTCTGTATACGATTGTAACGCCCTATAAGTTCGGACACTTTTTAGCGCGGACCCGACGTCCATATAATTGTAAATGAATGAATAAAGCTATTGAACTTTCAAAGATATATACTGACTAGGTAAAGTTTAAATTATATCAACTATCCATCTTTTTAAATTAGAAACTATGACCAATCATTAAGATTTCATAGTGTTTATCATTCTGTTTGTGAGCATTTTGGCGAGATCGGTTCCGATAGTAAGTAATCGAGTCTTATGGCACTTCCATGCATTATTCTTTTTTCTTCCGTTCACCAGACATTTCCTACCTTTCTACAAAATAGAGATCCAAACACTCAGAAGGTTATGGTTGGTAAATTTTATTGTATTGTAAAAAGTCATAGAACAAAAGCTGTTCTTTACGAGGCTAGTAATATAGTCCTAGGAGGTTATTAGTATTTTACAAGTTACGCTGCATATGCAGCCAGCATATTATTATTTATTATTCTGTAAAATTTTTATATAAGCTAGTGAGTTTAAAATTTACCGCCTTAAACGTAAATACAACCGACAAAACCAATAAATAATTACAGATAATAGATAAAACTAGAATGTTATAAAAACATAATAGCAATATGATGTCCAAACGATTTTACTTCAACAAACTTGTAAAATATTACAGTGTAATAAACAGAGCTACACAGGAAACTCACAGCTATCTTTCTTTTTTTACTGATTTAATAAACGTCAAGAACCGTACAAAAAAACGTAACTGCGAAAATGTGTCCGAAGAGCTAGTGCTGTATTCCTTTGTACCATTACCAATTTCAATGAATGGATGAGTGAAATATTCTTTATTGCACATTAAATATTACATTATGACAGATTTATAAGGCGAATGTGAGCGGGCAAATTGTTAAGGGCCGACCAAGGCGAACTTGCCATGCCCAAATTAAGGCCAAAGAGAGACCATCATAAAAAGGGGCCGGGCCATGAGCACCCTTAACCGATGAACGTGTATGAAAGCATTGATGTGTGTTGATAAGGCGAAAGATGTGTGTCAGGACCGTAGCAAGTAGGAGACTATTGTCTCTGCCAACCCCTGCCAACAAAGGCATGACGATATGTGTGTGTGCATAAAAAATTACAATAACAATACGGAACAGTAATGTAAGAATCACAGAGTAAGCTAATGCTAAGCTAACGTCTTCTTTCTTGGGGTACCATCTTCTATCAGGATTACCTATCAGAAGGCCGAAATGACATTTTCCAGAAATAACAGTTGCTGAATAATTCGAAATTCATAATCTCGAAAGTAATTTTGAGTGGAAAACGTTTTTTCTTTTAAACCTAGCGCCTGCTGAGCAAATCGTTAGGCCACTGAGGTTTATATTGTTTATATTGTGACATTGATAATACGAAATAAAGAGTTTCCGATTTCTTTAAAGTTAACTAAGAAATTGAAAGATAAACACAACCTTGGATTTTATTTTATATAAAGATTTCTTTTTCATCTTTTAGTTAGTAATCAAAAAGTATGTTCGCAGAGGCGCGCTTCGTGCGCGGCTATCGACTAAGTCGCTGTTCTTGACAGATGTCTTCACAAAATCTCAAATTCATTTAAGGAGCAATGTATAATTATATACTACTACTATAAATGACAACTACAATAAGATTCTGATTGATATTCATAATTTGCCATTTACCCGTTTCTTACAAAGAGTCTCTTGCTTATTCTTCTCTAAGGAATCTGCCTTACGAATGAGCAGTAAATAAAGATTAGTTGACTTTGATGGCTTCCAGGCTATTCTTCGAAACAGGGCAAGTTGTGGGAAGTAGGTTTGACTGTCTCATCGAAACCCACTGGATTCACCTACATGTGAGAGGAGTCGAGTAAAATTAGATTGTATTATATTGTACATGATAATTGAGTTGATCTAGTTAAATTTTTAAATTTTTTATTTTGTTTTTAATTCCATTACGACCGAGATTTAATTTGTTTTAATTTATTTAAGTTGAAATAAATTTGTTTGTATGTTTCTTTGTTTTGGTCAATTTAATGTATCTATTATTTTTAATTTTATATGAAGGTAATAATCGGAATGAAGCGGTTTGAATTTGAATTTGAATTGATGAAAGAATTAAAGAAAAACGTCAGCCGACCAACAGCCGAGGTCGCCGATTATGAATATTTTATTGCGACAAAACTTTCGTGAGTTGTTTGGCCCAGGCCCAGAAAAGTTTGTGAAGTATTAGAACCATTTCAAGAGGTAGGTCAGTAAATTGAATGAAAGTTCTCAGTGGCATTGCAACGCTGATACAGCTAATGGTATATAAAAAGGTAAACGTCCCAGCTTAAGGTGTTCTTGCCCCTCAAACGAAATTCGCTATATTTCATGGAAGTCGTTATATAAATAACTTTAAGCTATAACCATATCATCGGGGTTTTGTAGAAAAAAGTACAAGAAGTATGTTTTAGGTTTTAATGACTTTTTAAAATATTTAGCAACGTCCTGAAATAAAATAAAATTTTGGTTTTAGTTTAAGTTTTAAAATTTACGTCCTGTTTTAAATTCAAATGAAGTTTTAAATTAAGGGCTCATTCGCCACAACGCCACAGTCGATTATGACTGTGGCATAAGCCGAATGAAGTCCTCTTGCGTACGCCACTACCGCACAGACAGAACAATTGAGGGGTATAAAAGCAAAAACGCTTCAGTCACAAAACATGTAAATTGAGATATTTAAAGTTTTCTGCTGTGAGTTAAAAATTTTAGTATTAATTAAAGTTTCTGTTACTGTTTTGTGTACAGGAACTTGAAATTAATATAAATATAACTAAACTCAATCAAATTTTCACTAGTTCCACAAAAAATCTGAAATATTCTAGGACTAAGGTGTCTTTGCATTTTAACTTCGGACTTAAGCAGGTTTGCTTTTAATAGACTTGGATCGAAGCGAGTATGCATCTCACTATTTCATTTGACAACTGTCAAAATATAACAATGGTGTTGGGTACTGATGGCAAATAAAATAAGGTTTTCAAAAAATATGAATTTATTAAAATACAACTATGCTTAATTTACTTTTATACTATGTTATAATTTTAAATTGTAATATTGGAATCATCTGGTGGTGGATCACAAGAAGCGTCATCTTCTTGAACTACGTCATCATTTGAGTTTAAAACATTTTTATAATATTCTAGTTCACGATTACTTTCCCACTGCGATCCATAATGTTTCTCTAATAACTTTCTCACATCATCGATTTTTTCTTTTTTAATCATGACATTGTTTTTTGGCACCGGCAGTGGAAAAACATCTTTAAAAGATTTACCTCTTTTCAATACAGATTTATATTGTGTAAAGTCTGATGTGTAGTGGAGTTCTCCTTTGACTTTGATCTTATTACCAAATCTTTTGATAAAAAAACGCTTACTTTGTGCAAATTGAAAGTGCCATTGACCAGGCGGCTTAACAATATCATGTAAAGCACCTTTCCAGTCATAATCCATTTCCATTTTTACAACTGTTCCATAGTTACTAAAAATATCATGATACTCTTTTGGTTGTACAATGACTTCCTTTCGTTTCAACTCCCTTTCAATGTTTCCAAACACTCTATCGGCTGGTAAAAATGAATGTCCGGGTACTGGGAATACAAGTTCAATGTTTTTTATATGACCTGGAGCATTGTATAACCACACACAGCACATTCCAATAAAAATAGAATTTTTGTTTTGTGCTCCGGACCCATCAGCCACAAGTCGCAAAGTTTCAATTCCATTCAAATCTAATGCATTCAAACGATGATAAACAGAAGAAGCAATTTCATTAGCTCCTTTCTTGTATTCATTTTCATTCCAAGTATACAAATTGACCGTATCTCTATTCAGTTTCTTTCCTTCTACTGCTAAAACTACTGCAAAATTATAGATATAGAGTTGTCTACTGTAGTATGTAATTTGGTCTGGTATTTTAGGGAGAACTTGATTTTTCTGGCAGTCAAATGATAGTGTTAACATACCATCTTGTCTTTCATTTAATAGTTCGTAAAACTTTTTAGCTTTGCGTTTGTGAATGGTCTTTTCAATCATATATTTGGATTTATCGGATTGTCTTTTTTCATTTTTAATTTGTTCATTCAATTCTGTACACTTTGAACACACATCTGTCCTTGGATTGCCAAACCCAATATTGTATTGAGTGTTAAAAATTCTTCGAAAATAGCACTGCTTGACTGGATTCTCAGCTTGTTCATTAAACATTCGCCACATTTTTTTAACATTTAATGCCGAATCCAGATATTTTCTTTCCGTACTAGATCGACAGTAGTGAGATTCTATGCACTTAAAAGACTCTATAAAAGCTTTAACTTCTTGCAGTTTGTGAACATTTTTATGAGATGTGTGATCGCCACCTCTATTCTCTTTCACAAGACCTCCAGTTTTTCTGAACACTTCTGCAACTCTACGGATTCTATTACGCGGTATTTGCAGTATGTCCAAAAACGATGCTTGACAAACGTGCAGCAAAGCAGTGGAAGTCCGTTTTTTTATGAATAGTTTAGTTGAATAATTTGCGTGGCGTCCACCTTGTGATCCTGTTCCTGGTCGACGACGTTGAACATCAGTAATATGACAGAATTTTAGTAGAAAAGCATCTTGAGCATGTTTAGTTTTGTTAGCATAGAAGGCGTCATGAAATCTTTTAGCATCAGCCAGCGTTACATTTTTGCACTCGTAAATAGCTTTTTTATTGTGTTGGCATGAAGGTAATTGTGGAAGATTCTTAGCAGAATACCTTAAGCAAAAAAAAACCGTCACCAAGAGCCAAATTGAAAACAAAGTATAATAACATGTTTTTTTTTTTCAAAATAAATTACATTGACCTTTATAGCAAAAGAAGAAATTTAAAACATTATTGAAAATAAATTTTAATGATGCAATTAATAAAAATAGCATTAAACTCATTGTTGAATATTGCTGCACACCATACCAAAACGTGCGAAATATTAGTGAACTTTATAATACCTTTCTGCCTTTTCCTGTACACGCCGCCGTCGACTTTCATTTCTAACACGTTTTCTAGCTTGTCCTGGACGGGCAGGTTGAATGTTTTCTTCCATAATAATAAAATACAACCACAAAAACACAAAAATATCGGACACTGTTCACACGCAACTTACTATGAAAAGTAACAGATTCGCCATCTTAGAAATTTTGAAATGGTGGGTTCTGATTGGTCGAATTTGATCGAGGCGGATTTGCTTTGAACACATTTTGGATCGAAGCTGTTTTGCACGCGATTGGTACTTTTGAAGTGCTTTTTGTATTATATTGAGGCGAATTTGCACTTTCACGTTTAAATAAGAAAACTCTGGCTTTTGAGCTCTACAATTTAGTGTGACTAGTTTAAAAAATGAAAAAATTGGACTGAAGCGGCTTTGCTTTTATACCCCTCAATTGACAGTACAATTTGTAGTCGTTATTTTGTTTTTTGTCTATTTTTGTCTTTTATGTGGTTTCTGTTTTTGGTTTTTGTGGTTTCTATTTTCTTTATTAGTTATTTTTATTTCGTTTAGTTTGTCTAAGAGTTTTCAATGTTTGTTTCTGTATCTATGTGTTGTGGCGTAGCAATAAATGCCTATTCTATTCTATTCTATTCTAAATATTTTAAAACAGTGATGAAAACCTAAAACATATTTCCCTTTTTCGAAATGTCGCTTACGCCGCTTCTACAAAGCACCGACGATATTATCATTATTGTACATGTGTTACTGTAAATCGTGTGTTAAATTATTGTAACTCAAAATATTCAGTGGAAATAACACTTCATTTTTTCGGATCTAAATTCAGCATATTAGAGCTCCTTGTGAAAGAGTTTGTCCAGGGTAGTACTGCCACCTTACTGATTTCTGTCGCCAAGCAGTTATGTCAGCATTACTGTGTTCCGGTTTTGATGGAGCTTGTTAACTTATGTCTCAGGGTGACGGGCGCAGTGGCAGCGCCCCTCAGATCTTTTGATTTAAAACTCTGAGTGGCGCTGCAACTGTTATGGACAGGCATGTAGCTTACCATCAGGCGCACCATTTGTTCGTTCCGTCACTTGATATTCTTATAATATAAATTTATAATATACAAAAAAAATTTAAACAATCCAACGTTCCGTCCGGGGTCTTTACAGCTCGCATGGTGACGGCTGACTGAAATGGTAAAGTTATCAACCAGGTATGCGTCATATTGATGCAAACTACCCTATTCTCAAATATAGTTACAAAAGTTATTAATTTAAATATCTTATTTTTAATTTACAACAAACATTCCATTTTATTGCCAACGCGACGCGAATTTCTATTTTTTACTAAAAAAATATTTTTGTGTTCGATCTTTGTATTAATAATTATATTAAACTAGTGGACTCACTTCACAAACCATAATTAATTATCATGATAATAGTAAAACATTATAATATTCATCATAATCAATATTACATATTTAATAGATTGTTTGTGCGGAACTTAGCTATGTACGTACCACCATTCTACTTACATATTTCTACTAAAAACCAACCCTGTGAGCCAAATTGAAGGGTAACGCCAACTCGGTGCCAAGTACAAGAGCCTGGTTATTAACAGACCCGCATACCACTCATTTATTTACAATTAGCACCGGAAATGGTTTTAGGCGGCGGTAGCCACTTTCGACGAGGTAAACCGTCTAGCTATTGGTATTTATACCGCAAAAAGTCCTATAAATGGTTAATACCAAAGTACACCTTAAGGTGGTTTCCCACCGGCGAGACGAGACGAGACGGGGAGATACGAGAATTGAAATCTCGCCGGCCCATTTTGATATCGCGCGAGCTCGCGCTGTGGTTGTAGATAGTGAAGATTCAGTGCTGTTCAGTTGATCTAGCTATAAACATGCGGCTGAAGTAACATGCACCGTAAATTATTATAATTAATGGAAGAAGAATCAGAAGAAACCAGTTTTTTTATCAAATCGTACAAACCCCACAAGCTCGCGACGCATAGCCATCGCGTTCTCGCGCGAGAAATCGTGTTTCCGTGGCAAAGTATACTTTATGTAGGCAGCAATTCGGTTCAATATTACATCAACAAATATTTTAAAAAGTCAATTCAGACCATTCCCACCGAAGATGGGCTAAGAGAGAATTGAAATTTTGTCGTACAAATTTCAATCCTCTTCTCGCCTCGCCAATGAAAAAGCACCTTCAGAGTACTATGAATTTTTCTTATCGTATATAAAAAATAATACACTTATTTTTAATACACATTTTTACTATAAGGGCTTACTATAGACTGAAATACGAACTAACAAAGTGTGTGATGTCCCTAAAGAACCAAACTACCTATTTCACGAACGTACAGTGCAAAAATTCACCCTTCTTGGCCTTTACTGAAAGGCTGCGACTTCTAAACTTCATTTAGCTTCAAAACTTTGTTAAAATTAATTTCATGCCAGACCTCTGGGAGCGCGCTTTTAAAATCGCACTTGCCTCGCATGCTCTTATAAAAGACTATACGAGACAGGGTTTAAAAGCTGCGCTGTTCATAAGAACGACCAAGGACCTAACCACCACTTTTCTGTGGAAATTCGTAAAAAATCACGCCACTGAAAATCGCAGCCTAGCAAAAAGGCTTCAAAGGAAATGCTTCCAAAAATATTGCCGTGTTAAATTATTTATTGGGTTTCAAGCCAAACGATTGAGCCAGACCTACAAGGTAATACTGTTAGTCGCATTCGAGGGATACTTTCCTAAGCATTAGTTAAAAATTAACTCCACTAAGCGCACCGCCAAAAGCCTATTTTTAACCGACTTCATAAAACTAACTGACTCCTTGGCCGAAGGTTACCATGCCGAACTGCCACGCAAAGGTACCAGGTTCGATTCCCGGGCCGGGAGCCTACATTTATTTCTCTCGTGAGTTTGGGCATAATTTGGTTGTCTATGTGTGCCCATGACACACGCGACACAGGGTTTCCCTAGTGCGGAACTATGTTGAGTGTGTGTGTTGTTATTATTATTAAAAAAGGAAGACATCTCAACTGTTTTTTTTTTAGATTTATAACGCGATTCTTCCCATATTAGTGAAACGATTTCGATAATTATTTTTTAATACAGTTGCTCAAAACGTGGTATTTTTCGTACTTACAGATCGTGCCGGAAGTTGGATTTTTCACACTAGTGCTTTTTACTTTTACATTTTTTCATTTACAGTTGTTTCAAGTCTTAAACATAGAACTAAAGAGGTTGTATATTTATTTAATATTCATGTGGTTTGTGATGTAAGTCATTCGTTATTAAAACTAATATTTATTTACAAACATCTTATTTGTTTAAATCGCATAGGTGTTTCATAAAACAACGGGTTATATTTAAAAATACCAAAATATTTTCCATAAAGATGGCTGATTGAGTATTGATAATGACCAGAGGTGAGTATTACGCGAGACCGCTGCGCGCCGCGCCACTAAAATAGTAATTTTAATGTGGCTGAATACTGGCAACATTTGCCATTGTACTCTGAATTTTTATCAGACAAAGAAATAAAATGAGTTTTTTTTGTAATACTATATTTTACTCTCAATGTAGTTTTTTCGCAAATGTATTAAAAAAACGTCTCTTGATACACGTTCGGATTTGTCATTTTCACTAGTCTCGAAGCCTCGTGACTCGTGAATAATGACTAACTTTCCGCACTTGTATCAAAAATAACTATTTATTTTAGAAAGGGAGTAACTTAGTAGAGGTCCCATTCAAATTTGAAAAATATATTCCGCATGTAAGGATGGCAAATTAGAGGTTTAATGGACTTAACCCATTTTCCGTTAACAGATCTCAATAACACTTGGCAAATAGATGTAACAAACGAGGATAAACAAGCTTTTGAGGTCGGTATTTTTTATAAAAAAAAGTTATAATTATAACTGTGGCCGTGGCAGAATAAATGTGTGATAAACCTCCCCGTTACAATATTTAATTCAGTTGACAAATCTAAGTTTGCGTTTTTGGTACTGAACTATTGATAAACGTTTTGAAGAACAAGAACAACGGTATGAAATTGCTTATATATATATTAGGGGTTAAAGTATGAAATTGCCGTTATATTGCAATAGGTTCTTTGAATTTTCATAGAATCTTCATGGTTTGAGGTTTTCGAATGAAACTTTTTTCAAATGGTTTCTGTGATTTTTTTTTTTTAAATTTGAAACATTTAAATATCGACTTTCAATTGTTTTTGTTATTCAATTTAGACAAGAAAGATGGATACTGCGAAAATTCGAGTGATTTTTGAATACGAGTTCCGACGCGGAACTAACGCGGCAGAAACAGCCCGCAATATCAATGCTGCGTTTGGAGAGGGGTCTACTAATGAACGCACCGTGCGATTTTGGTTTAAACGCTTTCGTGATGGAAATTTCGACTTAAAGAACGAGCCACGAGGAAGACCGCCCACACAGGTGAATAACGATGAATTAAGAGAGATAGTGGAAGCCGATCCTAGTCAAACTACCCAGGAATTAGCGGCATGGTTTAACGTTACCTTATCCACAATATTGACTCACTTGCGTCAAATCAATAAAATAAAAAAATACGAAAAATGGGTGCCTCATGATTTGACTGATCTGCAGAAAGAAACGCGTGTTGAAACTTGTGTTGCCTTGTTGAACCGGTACAGAAATGAAGGAATATTGGATCGAATTGTAACATGTGATGAAAAGTGGATTCTTTATGATAACCGGAAAAGAAAAATGCAATGGCTGACCCCAGGTCAAATGCCACAACAGTGTCCTAAAGCAAAACTTACCAATAAAAAGGTAATGGTAACTGTTTGGTGGTCTCAGCATGGTGTTATTCACTATAGTTTTCTCCGATCTGGTCAAGCAATAACGGCAGATGTCTATTGTGCCGAACTCCGAACCATGTTGACAAAACTAGCAGTAAAACAGCCCCGACTCATGAATCGATCTTCACCGTTATTGCTCCACGACAACGCGAGACCTCACACAGCACGAGAAACCATTTTGACCCTTCAGGAACTGCAGTTAGAAACCATTCGTCATCCTCCATATTCACCAGACCTTGCTCCAACGGACTACCATTTTTTTCGTGATTTGGACAATTATCTACGTGACAAGAAGTTTTCTTCCCAGGAGGCAGTACAAAATGCTTTCACACAGTTTGTGCAGTCTAGATCGTCGGAGTTCTATCGCAAAGGCATTAATAACCTTCCCATTAGATGGCAGTAATGTATAGATAATAATGGCAACTATTTTGATTAAATAAATTTGTTAAAAATTTAAAAAATAAACAATTTAGATTTTCAGTATAAATCGGCAATTTCATACTTTAACCGATTATATTTAAGCATCATCGTGAAAATCATGAAACATAAAATTTCTTTTCATCTCATTTGTCGCGCTCAATTTTGACGTTGATAAAATTACTGTGCAAATGTTTTAACTCCTTTCTTCACGGTTGTCACGAGAGATAACCACCACTTTGAAGTATCGTCGTATTTGGCTAAAGTGACATCTATTGGTTTTGTGTTTTAATTCTACGTCTAAATCAACAACATACCACCTATATGGTGTCTAACCGTGGCGCCACGCCCATTTAGGTAACTAATTTTGCCAGTGAAAAAAATCAGCTTCACCTGCTTCTCGGGCACTCCAAAATGGAAAAAATCTCACGCATTTTATAATGAGAAGAATACGTCATTTCATTACACACCATATATGTATACCTACCTGTGCAAATATGCTTAGTTGCTCATAAAGAACGGACTCCTATAAAGGTTTTCCAATTGTACTGGACTGAAGAGATCATTCAGCATATAACATTCCATACCAATCATTATGCGGAACTGAAAAAAGGTCCTTACAAATCTATTACTAAGAGGAAATCACTGTGTTAATTGCGCTGAATCTGGTGATGGAAATCAAAAAGACCAAGAAGAAGGTCTATTTGAAGCTGCAAAATATGCAGTCCCTCATTGCTATCGTGAGGGGAAATCATGTTTCGAGCATCAGAAAAATTAATAAAATAAAATAAATTAGGAAAATTTTATTTATTTATTATTCAAAACACGTTTACTCCTCCGAAGCTCCGAACTCATGTCTTTTGGCATAAGTTCAGTGCATAAAACAAGTTAAATATTGACAATAAAGCCTATTTTTTTTAAATTAATTTTTGTCACATTCTTCACGGTGGTTACTAATAGTGACCACCTCCTACATAACACCCCAGCATGCGAATTTAAAAAAAAAGTGCTAGAATGCTTATAATTAATCCCGATTAAGCACGAGGACACAAAAAAAATATTTTTAATATGTTAATAAAAATCTGTGTCGCAAACAGTTAAAATCAGCTATATCATTGCAGACATGTTTGGCACTGTGTCAATCTTTTGCAGCCATTGGTCGCCGGCGCTCGCGAAGACATAAAAGTGTGACGTCACTGTGCTCACACAGGTGCTCGCCATGCTCGCTATTGTGATAAAATTTATTTAACCGGTTTATCACTCGAATTTGACAGCTAAATGTGTGAAATGATATAATAGCTTTATCGAGGCGGCATACTACGCGGCCGGAACCGTAGATTTCACATGCACCATGCGTTAATTGTTTAGGTTGACAGCTCGGACTGACACTCGGAGCTTTAAATTGCAAAAATCTGAAGGACATTACCACTGCTCCCGTCACCCTGAGACATAAGTTGACAAGTCCCATGTGCTACAGGCGCATTTCACCAGCACCCTTAACCTTAAAATCCGGAAAACAGTAATGCTGACATTACTGCTTGGCGGCAGAAATAGGTAAGGTGGCAGTACTATCCTGGACGAACTCTTTCACAATGAGCTCTACTGCTAGCAAATGTTCACAAGTTCTGCTTTAATTATTAATACAAAGATATGCAAAGAAAAATAATTGAGTATCAATTCAATAAAAATTAATTTCTGCTTTATTATAATGTTTCGACAATTACGTGCTTAGAGTGCCTGTCGACCCGACTGAAAAGATAATTCCAGCTCGGGATAACGTTCAAGCGGGTCGCACCTGATACAAATGGTTCCCTTGTTCGACACCGGGTAAATTGTCCAGAATATTCGCTCTTTAATCTACGGTAATAGCCTTATACATTTTCGAAAACTTTGAGAATCGCTCATGAAAAAGATAAGCGATTTGCACCCTTTTAAGGGCAAAGGGTTGAGTTTTATGTAAATAGATATGAGGTAAAAAAAAGAACTTTATATGCATAGAAATCCGAGTGTTTGTCATTCGTGAGTAAATATTGCATGAGTTTTTTGTCGCTCCGATTCAGCGTCTCGTACACAAATGAATTTTGCAGGTAAAATGGTTCAGAAGGTACCTACTGTTACATCACATTTTTTTAAATAAAAAAAGACATTTATGCTCTTGTTGTCACTAGCAGAGAATGTTTTATCAAATTCTGCAATGTTGGGAGGGTTCTAATGTAACTTATGCTCTTATGTCACTTGCACTCACACTTGTTCACACGAACTCTGAAGCCAAGACGATATGACCAACTTCGTTTGAAAGCATGTAAAACTACCTTCATGCAGAAAAGTATTTTTTGTAATGGCGCCAAAAATGTACAACAATTTACTGGAAGTACTAAGGTCTGAGAAAAACCTTATGCTACTTCAAAAACAATTAAACAAGTTATTGACTACTAAAATGTACTATACAGTGTCTGAATTTTTAATTGACAAATCCGTAAATTCATTATCTAATCATTTATACAAAGATCGAAGACTCAGAAAAAATTCCTTCGATCCGGTCGGATTCGAACCGACGTCTTCTTGCATACCGTGCCAGACGCTATACCAACTAAGCCACAGAACGAACCAAGGAATTTTTCAATGTGCTTGCGTCGCGTCTTTGTATTTGGTTTTTCAACGACTTTTTAGTCGTAGCGCCATCTATGAGAAATCTATGCAAGATTTATCACCCAGTTAGTACCTTTACAGCTACTAGTTCTGGCGAGAGATGTCGCTATTCACTGTATTTTAAATTTTTATTGAATAGATATTCAATTATTTTTTGTGAAATTACTCCACTAGTTTGTTGTAATCATTCATACAAAGATCGAACACTCAGAAAAAATTCCTTCGATCCGGTCGGATTCGAACCGACGTCTTCTTGCATACCGTGCCAGACGCTATACCAACTAAGCCACGGAACGAACCAACGGACCCAACGAATTTTTCTATGGGCTTGCGTCGTGTCTTTGTATTTGGTTTTTCAACGACTTTTTAGTCGTAGCGCCATCTATGATTCATTGTCAAATTTTTGCCATTGGACGTTATTGATGTTATTCATGTTACGACATTATTTTGACATCTAATTACCATTAAAATCGACCCATGTAACTATCATCGCTTTTAAATTCTGACCGACTTATTAAATCCATGTGTGCACGCGCATGTAATATTATTGAAAAACGAAACTTAGTCTGTGGAAGTGCATGTGAGTGAATGTATTATATATTCCTTCAATATTTGTATGCCTACAAGCGACTCGCCCGTCCATAGCAGGGGTTTGTAGCATCTAAACCCGAGGTCGGCAGCAGGTTCAAAGCCATTTAAAGCTTTAAATCGTAAAGATCTGATGGGCAGTGCCCGTGCGTCTAGTAGCAGATGCACTGCTACTAGATGGTTTTCTACGGTCCGTGACTTTACCGATCATATCACACGAGAAGACCAAGATAAAAGACTCTTCGTAGTAACTCTACTTTCAACTGCTAGCTAAATTCAACTTCAAAATTCCCTCAAGACACCCGAGGTTTGCTATGACTTCTTTAGTGCCACCATTCCATAAGACCGTTCTAGGCCTTAATTCCTGTATCCCAATGCTCCGCAGACTATATAATAAGCACAGTCAAGTTTGCGATATATTTTGGCAGTCGCTGCACAAATTTCGCAATAGTATTATGTTAAACTTTTTTTTTACCAACTTCAAAAAAAGGAGGAGGTTCTCAATTCGACTGTATGTTTTTTGTGAACCGATTTACATGATTCTTTTTTGTTGCAAATGAAAGGAGAAAAGAAAGGTAAGAGTAGGTCCATAGTGGGCCCATTTAATTTTGAAGAAAATCACCCACCGCTAAGGTTGGCTGTTCACGCATGAAGATTCATTTTTATAAATAGCGCCTCAATTTTATTATAAGGAGCAATTATTTTAATGGTTGATTTTGCTATTCTCCAATTCAAAGCGTTTTTCTCTCTCAATATACTTTGAGTAGTAACAACCGATTTCTATTATCTCCTGTGTCAAGTCCCGTATAGTGGCGAACTAGGAGATGAATCCGGGTTTGCACACTTTCCGGTAACCGATTTTAATAAAACTTGGTAATTATATGTAATTTCACGTAGTTTTGAGATCGGTTTTCTAGTACTCTGTACTAAGATTATTCCCCCATCTAGTTTGATGCTGCCTTTAATTGATTGCTGTTTTTAAATTCTATATAATTTACATTTTACGTTATTTTTGCAAGTTGTATTCACTCATAAGTAGTTCTGCAATTTAGATAAGATCTTCACCAAATTAAATTTATAGTATATTAATTCCATTGTATTAACTGCAAGTGAACCAATAAACTAAAAAAAACTCAGATGCGTCCGTGTCGGTGCATGGATTATTGCTAATAAGTGATAACTTTGAAATAATAATCTTTTTTTTTTTTTCATTTTATGACAACCCTTTCATATCTGCTTATGACAGCACAGGTATACGGGCGGGCGGCATCGCTGAACATCAAAGGCGTTGCACTATTGATATTGTAGAGAACACACAGACGCTCGACTTGTTCGTCCCGTCACTTGATATTATATTATTTTGAATATCAATAGAGCTCCTTGTAAACTTCAATGGTTTCCACATATATCTTCCCTGGCCAGCAAATTAAGCTCTGCTGCATACGCAGTCCGCAGAATACGTGAGCTTACCGATGTTAGTACTGCTAGACTAGTTTACTTTAGTTACTTCCACAGTATAACGTCCTACGAAATTCTTATGTGGGGTAAAGCGGCAGATATTCAAACCATATTTGTATTGCAAAAACGAGCGATTCGTTCTGTGTACCGTCTAGGCTGTCGGGTTTCTCTCAGAGAAAGTTTAAGGAGACTCGTATCATGACTGTGGCATCACAGTACATTTACTCAAATATTTTATATGCCCGTAAAAATATACATAATTTCAATAAGAAAGAAGATATCCATAACATTAACCTTAGAGTTAAATCCAAACTCATGACACCACGATTTCATTTAACGAAGGTAAACAACTCTTATGGGGAACTGTATACGTTTTTACAATAAGATTCCGGAGCATATATTAAGTTTATCATTTCCTAAGTTTAAAAACTACATTAAAAATATTTTGATCGAAAAATCATATTACAAAATTGAAGACTACGTGTTAGATAAAGATGTATGGAAAGACGACATGGCTCCAGAATCCACACAAATTTGATTCAAAGTGTATTCCATAGCATTTAAGTTTATTTGAAAAGAGCAATCCCTAGAGTTTCTTGCTCGTTCTTCTCAGGGAGGTCAGCGTAGTGAACGAGCAATAGCTTAAATGTGACGTTTTCAAGAGTAAATTTATTTTACCTATGGAATAAATAATCTTTGACTTTGACTTTGACTTTGACCTTGTGAAAGAGTTCGTCCAGGGAAGTATTGCCACCTTACCTATTTCTGCCGCCCAGCAGAAATGTCAGCATTACTGTGATCCGGTTTTGAAGGATGAGGGTGCTGGTGAAACTACAGGCACATGGGACTTGTCAACTTATGTCTTATGGTGAGGGGTGCAGTGGCAGTGTCCCTCAGATCTTTTCGATTTGAAGCTCTGAGTGGCGCTGCAACTGTTATGGACAGGCGTGTAGCTTACCATCAGGCTCACGACTTGTTCGTCCCGTCACTTGATATTATAAAAAAATAATATATAAAAAAAGATATTGTAATATGACTATAACTCTAACAGTAACACTATACGAAGTCCTTGAACATACTTTTTTTTTATACAAATGTAGCGCGCATTTGACCTCCATCTCACCGGATGGAAAGTGATGATGAGGACGACGAAGGAGCATGCACACGTAAATAATGCCTGTTCACTCTCGCCTTGAAAAGGTCCAAGTTCCAACGTGCAGGGAACAAATCTGCAGGCCGGGAATTCCACTCCAAAGCCGTTCGCCTAATGAATGTGGAAGCATAACGCTTTGTGCGAATCTTTGGAATATCCACAACTAGGGGTGAAATCCAAGCCTACGTCTAATCCCCCGATGATGGAAAGGTGAAGGCAGAATTAAATCGTGTAATTCCATCGCACACTCTCCGAGGCCACTTGAATGGAACGTTTGCTCAAGAAACCCGTGATCCAATTGCAACATACTAGTTTATTCTAAATATTCCGAACGTTCTTTAAGAATAGATCAATGCGATGATGTCGTCATTCAGTACATTACATTACGCGAACGATCTTTATAGGAAGCTGTTATTTTTAAAATTAGTGCGAGGAACAGAACTTGTAGCTACCGGAATTTTCTTATTGATTTTGAGTCTAATATTGCTGACGAGTTCTGCGTAATGAATAGTACTAAATGCAATGGTCGGCAAGAAACAGGCACCAGCAATATTTCTCCGCAGATATAAAGGTAATAGCTGAAGTTTAACATAACTACGTGCGTAATCGATATGAGGCTACTTAAGGTAAATGTTGGGATGAAATAAACGTGTATCAAGTATACAGGGTGAAAAAATCAATGGGACATAAAAGGGAACTACCTAAATACCTACTTAAGATAACTAATTTTACTTATATGAAACATCCTCGCATTTTTCTTAGAATGAATGACTGAATAGACTGAAATCACAAGACGCACTGAAAACACCTGGAAGGGCTTATTGATTTATGAAACATCTGATGACTTACCACTCACGCTCAAAAGAAAGCTCGTGAACGTGTGCATTTTACACATCCTGATCATTGACAGCTCGGCAAAAGTCCGAACTTGAGGTGTGCCAACGAGCTATGGAGCGCAGCATCTTGGGAATCAAATTATCTGCGCTCCAAAATACGAATCGTAGATGTGGGCCATCAAGCGGATAAATTAAAATGGGACTGGGCAGGCCACGTCTGCCGCATGTCGAACGAATCGTGGACAAATCCACCACAAAACTGATCCCCAAAGAAAGGAAACGACCACCGCGGCATCTATAGAGAAACGAACTAGACGCGCGCCTAAAAGCTGGACCTCAGTGGCGCAAAACACAGGGGTAGGAAGAGAGGAGCCCTTAACCAGCAGTGGGGAAGCCAGGCTCTTAAAAAAATTGATAACTACATTCATACGTTTTTTGAAAAGCTTACCAGAGCCAAAATCGAACCGACTAAAATTGCAAAAAATGAACGCTCACTAATTTAGTGTACTATCGAAAGTAATAGAGATCTTCATAGTTGACATAGAAATGAGACTACAGTGACTGTTATAAATTATATTATAATATCTTTCCACATTAAATCCAAACAAAACTACGTCCTTTCTCGTCGAAAATGTTTTTCGTAATGGCGGCTGCCCGCGTCCGTTAGCGCGGTCCGTTACTTAATACCCTTTTTTTTAATTTCTTATTTTGATGAAACTTCTAATAAATTATAATTCTTCTAATAAAATAAAATAAATTAATGCCACGATTCGCTACAGGATCAATGCCAAGGATAAAATCTCTCCAATAGACATTGGATCTTACAATTACAATGTCTGTAATTCTAAATTATCATGGAGTGTTAGTTTTTTCCATTTTTAGTTGGTTAGATTCCCGGCTCACGTGCCTAATTATAACGTTTTTTATATAAAAGAAACCGATCTAAAAATTTTGTCGAATTACTTCGTCTTGCCAAATTTTATTGAAGTAGGTTAACGGAAAGTGGTGAAATCCAATAAACCGGAATCATCCCCTGATTTGCCATCCTTAGGGGTGGAATAATCGCGCAATCGCGTAACACACACACAAAATGATTAGAGATTGAGATATTAAAAATGAAAGAATGTTTTCTCTAAGTAAAATCTTAAACATTAAAGGTAATTCATGTCCTATATATTTTTTTACCCTTTACGTGTAGGTACTTCTAACGTACAAGTAGCTCATAAACATAAGGGAACTTTTTTGAAACAATCTTGGTTAACAATCGGTCATAATGGATCAGTAGCTCAAACATAGTCACACAATTTTGTTACACCTGTGCTATTTCAAAACCCCTCCCTACCTGCCTTTCTTGATGATGTAATAAAATTACTTTAACCACGAATACATCACAAATATTTCTGCTATCATATTATACATATACATGTATAATATGATAGCAGAAAAAAGTAAATGATACCATAATTGAATCATTTGATCATTGCGTCACATGAGTAATGTAAAAATTCTTAACATAATATAAAACCGAGCCATATAATCCTGCACAGCACCGTAATTTTAATGTTATAATTTATAACAGCAATTTAGGACACGTATTGTAAAAGAATAATGCCAGAAGCTTTCATACAGAATCAATCTTTTTTAACTGCCTCTGTGGCCGAATAGTTACCATGCTGGTCTGTCACGCAAAGGTCCCGGGTCCCGTTCCCGGCAAGGAAAAATATTTGTATGGACTACATTTGTTTCTCTCGCGAGTTTGGGTGTAATTTGTGATTACATGTGTCCATGACAACCGCGACACAGGATTTCCCTGGTTTGGGGCTATGAGTGTGTCCGTTATTTATTTATTTGACACGCTCAACACGGGTCACATTGCTCGAAGACATGGCGCCTAGTGTAAGGCGATCCTCGAATAGCGACTTTGGGGAGAAAAACGCCCCAGAAGGAGGCCGCAGATACGTTGGAAGGACGACATAAAGAAAATGGGGCGGTTGAATTGGATACAGGTGACACAGAAAGAAGTGGCAGAAAAGCTCTGAGTGGCACCGCAACTGTTATGAATAGGCGTGTCGCTTACCACCAGGCGCACGACTATTCTTCCCATCACTGGTGTTACAAAAAAAATCCAGCTACAACCCACAGTCGTGTCACAGCAGTGCTTCTACAAGGGTCTAACTTAAAGAAAAACAATCGTCAATACTTCGACTTAGTTTTGACGAACTTCACATTACAAATATGAAAAGCTATTTGTAAACATAACAAGGTATTAACAACGACTCGCTAACTCCGAGCACGTTCTTTCTCGAGAAACAAAAAAAAACATCACTTTAAATCAGATAATTTAAAAATGCAACGCGTAGCGAGGTTAACTTGAACTTGAATTTTTTTTCTTAGACCTGGCCAGGGATTACTAAACAAACTTTCAAATTCTCTATTCACTCCTCTATCTGAGAAATGTACTGTCCCATGCACTGTAGGAGCAATAGAACTTATGAAATAATTTGTCCAGTGAAGAACAGCTATCATATCTATTTCTGACGCTAAACGATAATAATAATAACGCACACACTCATAGACCCAGGCTAGGGAAACCCTGTATCGCGGGTGTCATGGGCATACACATAGACAACCATAAATTACACCTAAACTCACGAGAGAAATAAACGTAGGCAATACAAATATTTCTCCCGGCCCGGGAATCGAACGTTCGGCCACGGAGACAGTATTTGGTAGCCGACACGTTCAAAAATGCAAAGCGTCTTCCTCAACTAATCTCACCCTCTCTTCTCGCTATTAACAAAAGTTGTTGTTTGTGATGTTAGTAATATACTTAGTCCTGCAAGGTTGTTGAAATTTTACGAAGACCCTGTATAAGTAAAGTGTAAAGCTGAATACGCAACACTCGGAAGTCGATATATTTTCTGATATTCTCAAAAGTAAATCGTCATAACTCATTTTTTGTTCACATTTTATCGAAAACTGATGCCCCAATTTGATCACCTTTTTATCTCGGAAATATCAACCTCTGAAAAAGTTCCCAACTTTTTGCTACAGGCACAAAAGCTTTGATGTTTTGAGTTTAAAGACAAGTCACTCGAGCAGGTAATACAAGATAAAAATAAAATTGACTAAAGCTAGCCAAAAAAAGCTTTATGACTGTGGTATTAAAGATAGTAATTATAATATGGCCAGCATGCTGATGACATTTTCTTTATATTACCACGCCAATTTCATTCATTCACATTTTACCAATGAAGACCGGAGTGAATGTGTGTCTGGAGTGAAGAAGCACAGATATGAATAGAGTGGAGTACCCATGACATGTGGTGGTTACTAAACCGGTAAGTTTAGAAGCAGTAGAGCTGCTTGTGAAAGAGCTCATACAGGGAAGTACTGCCACTTTACCCATTTTTGCCGCCAAGCAGTAATGTCAGCATTACTGTGTTACAGTTTTGAAAGGTAAGGGTGCTGGTAAAATTATAGGCACATGGGACTTGTCAACTTATGTCTCAAAGTGACGGGCGCAGTGGCCACTGCCACTACAACTGTTATAGACAGACGTGTAGCTTACAACCAGGCGCACGACTTGTTCGACCCGTCACTTGATGCGTTCGTCCCGTCACTTGATGCTAAAAAAAGTTAGTTAATCTTTTACAATTGTGGTATTGTCTGACTAGATTATGTGAATATTTCTTTATCGTAGATAAATTTTGGCAATCTTTTCATTTTAAAAATAAACTTTGCGTTACATTCACAGATCTGCAGTTTTCCTACCAGATCAACATCATCAACCCATTTGGGTCTCACGGTGGAAACGGGGCACATGCCCCATTCTTCTTCTTTTTTCAGCGCCTCTCAGTTGGCCGTCAGGTTCTAGCATTTGTCTTTATCAGCAGCCAACCTAAACAGCTGCTCCATGGAGGAAATGTCGGTCCACTCCCGGATATTCCGCAGCCACGATTTCTTCCTTCGCCCAGCACGTCTCTGTCCCTGCACTTTGCCCATCATTATGAGCTGTAGTAGCGTGTATCTATCGTTCCTGATCACGAGACTGAGATATTCCATCTTGAGCCTTTTGACAGATAGCATCATTTTCCGGGACATATAAACGCGCTGAAGCCCGGTTTCGTTCCTGACCTTCTGTGTCCAATCAATACGAAAACTGCGACAGTAGCAGCACATCTCAAATGCTTGTAGGAGTCTTGAAGTGTCTTCTTTTAAGGTCCACGTTTCGCTGAAGACGTATATGAGTATATGCCAGATGTAACATAAAATGAGCCTGACTCGGAGCTTTCCGTTCAGTTGACGACAGCACAGAGCTTTCTTCATTTTATTAAAAGAGGCAAAGAGCAATTTCTTTCTGGGTTTTGATTCCCTGATCAGATTCCCATGCTTCATTTACCCAAGCTCCCAAACACGTGTACTGTCATAACCTCTCTAGTTATTTTCCAGCTATTGATATGTTAGGACTCAAATCCAGATTTCTCGAGACCACCATGAACTTCGTTTTGTTTTATGTTTATGGATAAACCGACTTCCTTGCTGCACTCATTAACGTCTCCAGCTAGAATTAAACTATCCACATATAATAATGTTCACAATACTTGCCTCATTCTCTTTTATCACCATGCGCACGACTTGTTCGTCCCGTCACTTGGAAATATCATAAAAAATACAGGTCGAATTTCCGTATGCTTTCGAAGAATAAATGGTATAAATATAGTAGAGCTTCTTGTGAAGGAGATCGTCCAGGGAAGTAGTACCATCATACTATGGCCGTTACTGTGTTTCGGTTTTGCAGGGTACTTGTGATACTACACTTACATGGGACTTGTTAACTGTATGTCTTAGGGTGGCGGGCGCAATGGCAGTGCCCCCTCAGGTTTTTGTAATTTAAAGCTATTTATGACACTACAATTGTTAGGGGTGTGGCTTAACACCAGACGCTCGACTTGATATCGTAATAACCTGACCTCCGGTCAAAAAACCGACCTCAAAAGTCATTCTTCTCCTAGTTTTCTACCCTTAGAGATGGAATACTTTCTTCAAATTTAAATGGGACCACTTCTGAGGTACCCTCTTTCCAACAAAAAAAGAATCATCAATATCGGTTCACAACCGGCGCAGTTATCGTATAACATACATAAAAAAAACATACAGATTAATTGAGAAAATCCTCCTTTTTTGAAGTCGGTTAAAAAATACACTGTACAGTCACAACAGATTGACATATCTACAAAGTTCATTAAGACAATGTGCACAAAAAGATTTACATCTGATTCAGAAATGTCGGCAAAAAATAACTTCCCAATGTTACGAAAGTCGACTTTCAATGCTTTCAATGGTGCGCTTGCGGGAATCACTCAATTAAGCAAATTTTGTTCTTTTTTACTTTGAACTTTGTACGTTATTTGTGCGGCATTCCAACGTCAGCCGTCTACGAACCCTATAATATTGTAGAATACTGAAAAAATCGTTATTACCGAAAATATCTAAAATACATCCTATTTTCATGGCCGTAGTGTTCATTTTTGTCAAATGTGCAAATGCTATGAGTACCCTAACCTTTTATCCCTTAGAATCGACGATTTTCGAGATTCGATACTGATGGTTTCAGACTTTTGAAATTTGTCGGTTATAATTATTAATACAAAGATCGAACATTTAGAATTAATCCTTCGGTCCGGCCGGATTCGAACCGACGTCTCCTAGCAAACTGTGCCAAACGCTATGCCAATTAAGCCATGGAACGAACCAGCGGACTTCACGAATTTTTCTATGTGCTTGTTGTCGGATGTCTTTGTATTTGGTTTTTGAACTACTCTTTAACCGTAACGCCTTCTATGAGAAATCTATTGGAGAATTTGGCCTTTTTTATATTGTAGTGCATTAATTGAATATCATGATGGTGAAACATCCTGACATTCAATAATTAATTCAATTAATTAATCATTTAATTTGTCGCTTAATGAAATAGCATTTTTTTATAGAAAAATAAGTGAGCAATTGACTTCCATCTCGCCCAATGGAAATTGAGGATCAGGTCGACGACGTAGCGTGCACATAAATAATGCCTATTCACTCTCGCCTTGAAAAGGTCCAAGTTATAGGGAATAAGTCCACAGGCAGAGAATTCTACTTTCTTAGTCATTCGCCAGATAAACGTGGAAGCGAAGCACTACGTGCGAATCCTTAGAATGTCCTTAAATCATGTAATTCCATGTTACACTCTCCGTGATACATCCTGTGTACAGGATATATCCTGTATAATACCAATAAGCTGGCAACTTTACGGCGGGGTACAAAGCTCTGCAGATTCGCTTCTACTAAATCCAAGTCACCTATAAGCCTCTTGGCACACTTTTCAACTGAATCCAAAGTGGCCAGCTGGTATTTAGCAGCAACGAAAAATGTACTAAACGAACTGTAACTTGAGTATAGTCTGTGTAGTTGAAGAACGATAATTATATAACCTCAGTAGAGCTAGAACGATAAATCGCGAGATACTACTGTTCTCGCATAGAGATATCGCGCTTTATGTCGCTCTAACCCTACATATAATCTCACTACAGAGCACTAAAGAAACCGACGCCTCAAAGCCCTGTTGGGGCTGCCCCGCTTCTATCCTGCATCACAAATACAATTCAATATATACAATATTCTTTATTGCACACGGACAAATACATAAAAACAATACAAAAAAAGTAAACATTACAGGTACAACAGGCGGCCTTATTGCTAAATAGCAATCTCATCTAGGCAGCCTTCGGGTTACGGGAAAAACTGTAAGATAAAATTATTTGAGGGCGCAACAGAATACACATATTGCATATATACAAATGAAGAAGAAAATGATAATAATAAAATACTAAATAAATAACTGAAACACAAATGTTTGCAGCAACAGGCAAAGATGGATTTCACGCTATCATGCGTAAGAGAGCTGCGTCACTGATGAAGAGGTTGCGCATCACCAACACTTTTCTGGAGTAGCGTTATTGCGAATATCAGCATATTCGTATTTGCCAAATTTTATTGAAATCGGTTCCAGTAACGAGCGCGAAACCGGATGCATCCCCCAGTTTTCCACCCATAGAGGCAGAATATTTTCTTCAAATTTAAATGGAACCAATACCGAGGCACCCTCTTTCCACCAAAAAAAGAACTATCAAAATCGGTTCACAAATGCCAATGCAAATAAGTTATCGCGTAATAAATATACATACAAAAAACATTAGTCGAATTGAGAATCTCATTTTTTGGAAGTCGGTTAAAAATTAGTAGGCCCTCTCTATCTGAAATTGGAATAAGCGTCCTTTGTTCTTTACGTTCACTCTTAATTTAAATTCTTTTCATATCCTCATGTTATGATCACGCTATTCATTATTCACATACTGTCAGATCTTCTAGACGAGCAGCCGGTGGTTTAACAGAACTCTGAAATCGCTTAGTATCCTTAGAGTTCCATATAATAATGGTTTTCGAGCACTGTTGGGGCTGCCCAGCTTCTGTAGTGCATCACAAATGTTCGCAGCGATAGGCAAAGATGGATTTCACGCTACCATGCGTAAGAGCAGCGTCGCTGATGAGGAGGTTGCGGATCACCGTCAGTATTCTGTGCCAGGGTTTTTGCGAATATCTGCAACCGCATCCGCATCCGCGGATAATCTGTATAAATTAAAATATCCGCATCATGCTGAGCTTCAATGCGGATATTCGAGTTATGACATGACCTAAAAGTTACGCTGGAAATATTTACAATCCTTCCAGACACGAACTGTAAGCCAAAAAAAGCAGCTCAGTTATTGCTTTAAAATATAACTTTGATAAAATTCCAGAACGATTAAAATAGGTAGATTGGTAGTTTGTTTGCATATTGGTTCTTTTGTTAATCATTGAAATAATATTTTATTACAATACTACAGAAAATAGAAAGCTTTTTCATGTAAAAAACTAAGTTATAGTTTTATTTACAAAACTGTAATAAAATTTTTCAGTTCAGTAGCGAGTACCATAGACAATAATAGAATTTTGATTCAATACTAAAAAAGCACCTTTCTGATATGGTCCAAGAAATTATAATTGCCAGAACGATACTTCCAATGCACAATAAGCCAACTTTATTTTTTGTTAATTTTCTGTAATTTTTGTAAACAGCCATATTTATTTACTAATATGACCACTACTTGAAATTCCTACCTCCAACCACTTGAAGTTGGTCGTGATATTAGTGACTTAATTTATTAAAAATAGCATCGGGCTCTATTGTTTGATTGACCCGTGACACAGGGTTTTCCTATTGCGGGGCCATGTTGAGTATGTGCGTTATTATTATTATTATTTCGGAATTGCTATCACAATTATCACTGAGAATTCCCTCTAAGTTTCTTAGAAACGATTCACTTTTGGTTCTACCTCCTCCGGCCCGGACTAGTTACAGGCGTATATATATAAATAATTAATATTAATAATGTAAATAATAAAAATAATTAAAAATAATATAAATAATTAAAATGGTTTCAGAATGCTGATGGGACTACCACGGCATTGTAGCGCATCCTCGATGTTTGCTCTAGCGGGAGTAGATGACTTTTTTGCTGTGATGCGAAACAAAAAGGCGTCACTACTCTCGAGGCTGCGTTCTAGTCCTAACAGCATTCTGAAAATGTTTGCGGCTAAGCTTGATGCGCCGATGCTTCAACATTTTATCCAGGTTCTGGTGAGATCATGAGGTTATCGGCGCCTCGAGCGGTAAGTTATATACGTGTTTCTTGTGTTTGTCAATGTATTGTCCCTAAATTGTACCTGCTAAGAATAGCTTTAAGTTTAAATGTTCTGTATCTTTTTGTATTACTAACAAGTGGGCCATAGATGACCAAATGAATGATTTATTATTATTATATTATATTATTAAAAATATTAATAGGAGTATATATATAAATAATTTTATGCAATACTATTGATCTTTTCATTACGAGTGTGATTTCGGCAATAAGAGCACTGAATTAGCACTTCTTTGACACCTAATGAGGCTCGCAACTTCTGTGGTTTTTCCTTTTTTATGTTTTATATAATAAGTAATGTAAATTATGCACCCAGATTCCTTATTATATTTTTCCTCGTGAGAATCTTTCAATGGCTCTCAATTGTTATTTATATTATTTAATTTAGTTTTAAGCTGTTGATTTATTATTATAAATAAATAAATTATGCTCCCCGTTTTAGGTGAAAAAAAGAAACGAAAAACTAATTTTGTGAAAAAAAATAAAAACAGAATGAAAACAGAACAGGTTCAAAAACAAGTTGGCGTAAAGTTTACAGGAGTTATCAAGATAACTCCTATAAAACAATATTTTCGGTCTTCAACCTGAAAACTTATTTTAATCACAGCTATGAAAGTGCTATGAACATTTGAATATTTACGAACGTATTACAACAATTCATATGCGACCAGAACAAACAGCGTATTTAACAAGGTCCTTTACTCGCTGGAAATTATAAATACGAAACGAACTAAAGGGGTAGATTTAAAAAGTAGGATCACTTGCCGTAGAAAAAATACTTGAAGCAGATTTATGTTTCAGTTTTAAATAAGCAAGAAACATCATTTATTTTCATGACTTTGATAGATCACTCTTTGTAGAGGCCCATTTATTTGGTTTCAAGACGCGTTTCAAACTCCTTGAGACGAATTCAAATTCAGCCTGTTATTAACTAGTAGTTTTGTTTTTATTTTAGAAAAGTCAAAAGCTACATTTTATTTGATCCGAATCGATTAATTTAGATTTTAGTTCGTCTTAGCAAAAGCAAAGAAATCGCCAGCCATTGAGAAAATTTTGTACGATTGTACAAAATTATATAATAATTATATTTTATATATTTATTTTATTTATATAATTAGATAAATTGAAACAATCTATCGCAAATTGGATGTGAAAACCATTGAAATTAATAATATTTAGGCTGGTTTTATTATAATCATTGGGGCGTATATACAATCCATCAATCCTTGCAATATTCTATAAAACAAAATCTTTGGGACACTCGAATTTTTTGCTAGGCAGTCTTGTCACCACATCGTTAATATATGTCGGAAAAAAACGAGAGATTTGTTCAAAACCCCCTAAGTACGTGGCGGGAATGTACATAAAAAGGCCCGTTAAAAAGAAATTATTCAACGCTTTAATGAAACAAAATGATGAAGATAGATTGTATTAATATTTAATATTATGAATATGAATAATGAATGGATAAAAAGCATCGGCTTGAACACCTAAATAACAGTAAGTAACAGTATAATATATTCCAATGATTCATCGGATAACGCCGACAAATCAACAACCTGTGTTTTAATGTTTCTACGAATTACACAGGCACGAACATCATTAAGCAAGTACAAACTGTAAAACTGTATACGTATGTATAAAATTATTTATTAAACACCGAAACTTGCCACGAGAGACATATATAAACGCAGGTTTTTTAATTTTTTTTTTATAATATCAAATGACGAGACGAACAAGTCGTGCGCCTGATGGTAGCTACATGCCTGTCCATTACAGTTGCAGTGACACTCTGAACTTTAAATCGCAAAGATCTAAGGTGTGCTACTAGTGCGCCTGTCACCCTGAGACGTAAGTTAACAAGTCCTATGTGCTTGTAATTTTACCGGCACCCCTTACCCTGCAAAACCGGAACGCAATAATGTCCACATTGGAGGCCGCAATAGGTAAGGTGGCAGTATTTCCCTGGAAGAACTCTTTCACAAGAAGCTCTACTGCTATTAAAAGAAAACAAAATAAACTTTTTCTTTTTAAAATGTTTATCTATGGTTATTTAAAAAAAAATATTTTGGCGCACATTTTAAGAATATACGGGAATGTTTTAAGTTTATAATTCATGAAAAACGACCAGAGCTGGTGAACAATAAAAGTGTCGTGATTCATCATGACAGTATCAAACCACACACATATTTTCAAAGCCGTGAAAAACTACGTTAGTTACGTTGGGATCTATTACTTCATCCACCGTATTCGCCCGAAATAATCCCTTCAGATTTTCACTTGTTTCGATCTTTCGAAAAATCTTTGAATGGAGACGATTTTGATAACAAGGAGCCATCAAACGATACTTAGAGATATATTTTATAAGTAAAGATAAGATATTTTTATGAAAAGGAATTCTAAAATTACTCCAAAGATGGTAAAAGAGTGTAAATTAACATGGGCAATACTTAAATAATGTGGCAAATTCTCGTTTCAAACATTCGTATTATTTAAAGTGTGACACGAACTCAGGAATGATAAAAACGTTTTGACACCCTCAAATATAAAGTTATGTCTGCGGTACGAAATTTGTTATTTACGATAAAAGACTGTTCACATAATGTATATGATTTTGAAATCACCGGCCGCCCCTTAGATCAATGGATGGCATACGAGTGTTCGGACAGTGTGCTGAGAAATCGTGATTCAATTGTAATGTTAATGCGCTAAAGCGTACTCAAACTCACAGAATTGTTACTTGATTTTGTTAAATAATTCAAGACTATTGACCCAGGTAATAAGTTGTTTTCTTAACCGACTTTAAAAAAGGGGAAGTTCTCAATTCGATTGTATTTTTTTGTGTGTATGTTACGCGATATATTTGTAAACCGATTTCGATGATTCGTTTTGTGGCAAAGGGTCCTCAGTCGTGGTCCTCTAATGGTGGAAAATTTTGGGATGAATCCGGTTTAATAAATTTCACCCACTTTCCATTAACGGATTTCAATAAAACTGCAAAATATATTTTTTAAAAGAGTCTACAAACTCTTGTGATCGGTTTATGTTTTTATAAAAAGTTACATTTATTTATTTAACTTCTTATTGTTGATACAAACTGTCTGTTGTTCGTTTTTGTTTAACGCTCTGTTTGATTTGTCTGAACCTTTAGATGGAAACCTGTAAATGGCTGTATGTTCCTGTATATTATGTACTTGTTTTTATTACATTTTTTCCTTAGTAAATAAATAAAATTAAAGAACAAATTTCAATTAATTTTATTTATTTTATTTGAGTCAAGCTACTTATGGCCCATATAATTTGTACTTATTTTTTTATAATATCAAGTAACGAGACGAACAAGACGAGCGCCTGATGGTAAGCTACACGCCTGTCCATAACAGTTACAGTGCCACTCAGAGCGTTAAATTGCAAAGATGTGAGGGGTACTACCACTGCGCCCCGCACCCTAAGACATAAGTTGACAAGTCCCATGTGCATGTAATTTCATCAGCACCCTTACCCTTCAAAACTTATTGATATAATATAAAAACTAAATAACTAATCTACACGAATTGCACTTGTCGGCGACCGCGGCAACCGGCCGCGGAAACGCCGATATACAACACCCTATTCGTCCCGTCACTTGATATTATAAAAAAATACCCTTCGGCCAAAACTCCTGCCTCATGAAGGTCGACACTCTCACCACAAACGAATTAATATTCACGTTGTGACGAGATTCCAACCGCTCGACCCTCAGGGTGTATTTGGCTTTTAACTGTATGTACTCCACTATCTACTCAGACTTCATGGAGTAATGCAGTCGCGACAGGTACAGCAGCGTCACCGTTATATTAAAACTTGTCAATTCACTAAATGATTACCAATACTTACAATTGACTTTTTATTTATCCACCGATATTTCAGAACGGTTACACGCTCAATGAATACAGGTTGACTGGCAAGCGGCAATAGATAGCGTTAACGACAAATGTATCCGTCTACCCTTTTTCGGTGTCGATGACTATCGTGCATTCGACTTCTTGGCGTTACCACTGTCACTTATTTTTTCCCAGCACCCTTCATTCGCTATGTCGACAAGTGAATCTGAAGTCGAACCTTTTTTCTATTGTAAGCATTAAATATTAGATTCCAATAAGCTGTTTACAGCCATCGTCACGGTTTGACGTTTCGCGCTTCTTGATCATAAATGACTTCTGACACCAGAACATGGTAGTGCCGTTCCGTATTCGGTTTAAGTATTCGAACTAGTACGAAAGTTTCTTGCTCATTTTTCAACCTGTCTTATTAATAAGTGGTAAAGCTCTATCAATAATTATCAATAATTTCAAATGTAATTTGCTTACCTACAAAATAAATACTTTTTATATTTATTTTATTTATTTATTTATTTTATCTTAGGAAGACCAACAGCTTTAAAGTAAATTAGTCGTTAACAGTAAAAACTGAAGGCCAATTATAGGTCCTCACAAACAACAACACAATAAAATGAACCTTAACAGACACACGGTGCACAATTAAATCTATGACATACAAAGAAAAGGGAAAAAAAACGAAGAAATTACTCACTATGACTCAAAAAAATGCCTACTTAGTTCATTCCTTGCCGTAGCCACGCTAGTATTAAATAGATCCAAATCGAAGGTCATACAAAGAATATTAAAATTATCGCTAGCACGCCACATAAACTCGTTTTGCCTGTAATTAGTATGGGCCGGGGGTAGAAATAAAAGGAAATTATTTCTCAGTGACTTGGTGGGCACTTTTAGAGATATCTTTGATAGAAGTTCTGGGCAGTCTATTGAACCTGAAGCTATTTTAATTAATAACATCAAGTCACTAATATTACGACGCGTTACTAGTGGTAAAAGATGGTGTTTCTTACAGAGACTGTAGTAATTGGAGGAAATGTAAGACTCATTCATGCGGTAGCACAGAAAACGAATGAACTTCTTTTGAACATTCTCGAGCCGTGAAATATAGACATCATATCGCGGGTTCCAAATTTGGCTGGCGTATTCTAGAATGCTACGAACAAATGAGCAAAACAGTATTTTTATAGTTTTTACCTGGACGAAATCCCTAGCACAGCGCATTACGAACCCAAGCGACTTGGACGCCTTAGACACTATGTTGTCAATATGCTCATCAAATAATAATTTAGAGTCATGTTGAACTCCTAGATCTCGTACAGAAGATTGGCTCTGCAAAATCACGCCCTTAAGAGAATAATTAAACAGCACTAGGTTACGTTTTCGACTGAAAGTAACCAGGCAACACTTTGAAGGATTAAGATCAAGATCATTAACTTGACAGTACGCTTCAAGTCTATCCAAGTCAGACTGCAAAGCCACCGCATCATCTCGTGTCCTTACTTGCGCAAAAATCTTCATGTCATCCGCAAAGCAAAGTAGATGTGAGTGCTTAAAGCATCGGTTAATGTCCGCAACAAAGATCACGAATAGCAGTGGGCCAAGCAGCGAGCCTTGAGGAACACCACTAGGAACTTTAACCCAACTAGATATATGATTACTCACAACTACCGCCTGGGATCTGCTGTCTATGTAAGACGAGAACCATCTAAGAAGGTCACCAGCGATACCAATACGCGCAAGCTTTAAAATAAGTGTCACGTGATTAATTCTGTCGAACGCTTTACTATAGTCGGTATAAATGACATCTACTTGCCCTCCCGAGTCCATTGCACTTGCAAGAAAGCTGTTAAATAAAGCAAGATTAGAAACAGTAGACCGCCTCTTGAGAAAACCGTGCTGATATTGGCAAAATGAGTGACTAAAAGTGGAGTACACTTGGTTATAAACGATTTTCTCAAGGACCTTAGAAATGATACAAAGTTTGGAGATTGGTCTATAGTTAGACACATCAGCCTTATTACCTTTTTTGAAAACTGGCGTTACATAGGCTCTCTTCCAAAAATATATGGATTTTACTTCAAGTGCATAGCGTGCATAGAAGCTAAGGGAAAAGATGCGTGCATGCTAAAACAATGTTCCATTTGGCAACTACAGGGCAAACCAACTTGGAGTCTTCAGCAACCTTAAGAAAGCGCTACGGCGCTACGGTTCTACGGCGATGCTGTTCTACGACGCTACGGAACTACGGCTTTACGGCGTCTAATTCCAGAAACTATAAATAAGGCGATAGCCATTGACCTACCAATAAATGGACGTCGGGTTCGCGCTAAAAAGTGTCCGCACCTGTAGAGCGTTAAATTCGCATACAGAGCGTCAATCGCGCAATAGTCTTCGTTTGTTCGAGTGACAGCGCGGTGTCAATCATGCAGTACCAATATATGCAGTACAAATACTAACTTGTAAAAATTACTGCAGTAAAGTGTGAAAACAGGATTTTGTATCATATTTTCACTAAACAAATATATTGTGTTATCATAATTGTCATTTATGTGTTATTTTGTACAGTTTTATAGTATTTAATTTATATATAACTGAATCGTTAATATAAATTACAAAAACACACGAAATAATGAAATAGCTAACTGTCCTTTTTCTACTCATTGCATGCGCAAACGATGGAAAGAGACCCATTACGTTAGTTTCAAGAAGCTTATATAAACTTCTTGGACATTTTCAATTGTTCGAACCACAAGCGATTGAAATATTTAGAACAAAGAAACTGTAGAGTTGCTTTGATTTCAATCCTATTTTTAAAATGATTTTTTTTATTAAACGTTAGCAGTAACTAACAAAATATTGTTGTACTCGTTTTACGGCATGGGATTGCCTATCAGAAGTCAGAAAATACATTTGCCCGAAACAAGATTAGCTCGAATTTTCATAATGTGTTTTTACGAAGGTTACAAAACAAAAGCTAATTTTGTCTATGTAAAAAGCATCAAAAGTACCCGAAAGCGTAACGGTTTTGTTATAAATCGGAATTACGGATATTTGAGTTTACGTTTAGTTGGAATATCGGTACATTTCTTATAGTACACGCTTATTTTCACATTTGTAGTAATAATTGTATGTATGTATCTGCCCAACTCTTTATTATACATTAAGTGAATTTGTACAAAATTCGACATAATAATATATATAAAAAAATTTATTAATATTTACGAGAAACGCTATTCCGTTACTCTTGTGTTCAAGTAATTTTCAGTCGAAGCTAAATATGGTGCATTTTGTTAAGTTTCCAGCAGAAGCTGAATATGGTGTTTTTGGCCCTTAAATTATTGTACGCAAATTTAGGCAGTACTGCAATGACGTTACAATTTAAATTAAATGTTTTAGTTTTTTATATTTCGTTACATGTCACTACGTTTGTATAGGTTAACCTCGGACATTTTTTTCGTGGTTTTTGTATTAGACCCGATGTCCATTTGTTGGTAGGTCAATGACGATAGCCCATTTTTTTGCTGCATCATTTTTGCTAGATTTATCTCTGATGGGGAACCCAGGCAACTCAACCAGCTTCATAACAGGGTGTAATAGTGACTGTATCTTAATGGTTAATCAGCACTTGTTATAATATTCTACACACGTAGATGCTCGACTAGATAAATATCTTTAGCTAAATACTCTGTTAGTTATTAAAGAAACTGCGTGTATAATATTTGAGCAAAAGAATATTAAATTGTTATGGTGGACACAATCGGAAAACTTAGAAAAAAATAATGTAAATCTTAAGTCCACACATTAAGCATTCAATGGTTGATTCGCTGAGGTTGATAAACAAGTCCGTGACCATGTCTACATCTAAACAAAGTTGTTTACATGAAAGAAAGAAGTTTGCAAAACGGTTTGCAACTTTTGATTCTCGAAAATATATTTTGAAAACACTTTTTTGTGTAAAAAATTTTTGTTATTAGTTAGTTATTACAAATATTTATAACTTTTTTATAAAAAAAAAACCTGACCTCAAAAATTTATGGAATCCTCTATTTGCCAAGTTTATTGAAATCGGTTAACGGAAATATGGGTGAAATGCAATAAACGGGATTAATTCCACAATTTGCCAGGTTTACGAATGGAATACTTGTTTCAAGTTTGAATGGGATCACTACTGACGTACCTTCTTTCCAACAAAAGAAGAATCATTCGAAATCGGTTCACATACACACACATAAAATACAATCGAATTGAAAAATCTCCTTCCTTTTTGAAATTCCGGTTAAAAAGTCCTTACGATTCATGTTTTTTGTTACAATCTCAAACACGTCTTTCACCGTCAAATTTTTATCACAATAACATTACATTTTTTATAAAAAAAAAAAACGACCTCAAAAGTTCGTTGAATTTCATCTATTTGCCAAATTTTATTGAAATCGGTTACCGGAAAGTGCGCGAAATCGGGTTCATCCCCTAGTTTGCCATGCTTAGAGATGGAATACTTTCTTCAAGTTTAAATATTTCGGGTTAATTTTTGGGGGAACTCTGTCAATGCGGTTAAAATATTCACAATACAAAAACGATGCTTACGCATAATCTATAGTAAACCCAGTGCCTATTCTCTAAGAAGTCTGTACAAAGAAAAGGGTTTACTGACTTTAACAGGAATATATATTTTGGAAACATGTCTTTTTGTACGTAATCACAGTAACTTCTTTACTAAAATATCTAATGTACACTCCGTTAACATCAGAAACAAGGACCATCTTGTTCTCCCTAAAATAAACAGCACGATCTCTGACCGCAGCACCTATGTAACAGCGATTAGAATTTATAACAGACTTCCAATGGAAATGAAATGTTTAAATGGTGATAAATTTAAAGCTTGTTTAAAAAAATGGTTAACTGACAGAGTTTTTTACAATCTTAACGAATTTTATATAAAGACATCAAATATTTGACAATTGTATAAGTAACTTAATTATAATTTTTAATTTTTGACATTTAAGTTGTAATTGAATTGTAATTTTAAGACATTGTACGCCTGATTTGGGTAAGAATTTTAATTTTTATTTTATTTTAATTTTTTATAATTGTAGATCTAGTCACTTGTAAGTAACACCTATGTTTTACCAATTCATACAATAAATGTTTCTGATTTCTGATTTCTAATTTCTGATTTCTGATCAATACCCAACGACCTTTCCATCAAACTCAGTTCACGAATGCCAGAGTAATGAAACATACACACAAACAAGTCAAATTGCGAACCTCTCCATTTTTGACAATTAAAAAACACGGTGTCTCAAGTACAGTGTCACCTCACTATGCCACATACGAGTAGACTAGAATTTTTAAATTCTCTTTCCGAATAATCGTAGTTCAAATTCAAAGCGACAATTTCAAAATCTATTTTACTCCTTCAACAAACTCAATGTGGCGTTTAAAACTACGATAACTCTAGTTTCCTCAAAGTTAATAAACTTCATTATGTGAATGTTGTGGTCGTTGTAGTAATTAAGAGTTAAATAAGACTGTTGTGTTGCAAAGTAATTTAATTAAAATACTTTGCCTGCAGTAGATTATGTACATATAAAGTAACAAAGGTAGCGTCTATATCAGCAAATTCGTTACCACTACACGTTTAGTAGCAGCAGAGCACCTTGTGAAAGAGTTCGTGCAGGGGAAGTACCGTTACTTTACCAATTTCTGCTGCCAAGCAGTATGTGATCATTACGGTTTTGAAGTGCAAAGCGCTGCGCAGATGGAGCAACTTTGATCATCGAGTTTCGGCAATAATCTAAGATCTTTGCGATTTCGAAACTCTGAGTTATTTATTTATTTATTTATTTTATTTATTTTATTTATTTTATTTATTTTATTTATTT
>NW_020653900.1:10008682-10056045 GCF_003589595.1 Hyposmocoma kahamanoa | reverse complement strand
TTTATTTATTTTATTTATTTTATTTATTTTATTTATTTTATTTATTTATTTATTTATTTACTTATATACATTTTTACATTCGTTTATACGACACTGAAACCCTTGAGGGGTTTAAAAGTGTGTCACGTCTGACAAATTTGACGTTGGATAACAAATCTAATACTAAACTAAACACTAAACACTTACATTTACATTTAATACAAAAACATGAAATGACTCTAACAATAGATAATAAATATTAAACAATATTAATAATAATACACAATTTATACCTAAAAGTAGTTGAAGGTCTACCTTCAAATAACCACCAGCATAAATAAAAGAGACCGAATTCAGTGGCACTGCGATTGGTATCGGTGATGAGTTGAAGACCGTAGTGAATAGGGTTTGCTCCCGGGAATTCCCAGTTCCGAAATACCGGAAAATACCGATACTGGCGAGGTGTAATCAGTCACGGTACCGTGGTTAAGGATACCCGGATATAGTCAGATAAAAAAGAATTTTAAAAATTATTTCAGACATTGCCCATATCATGTTAGTTAGAGAGAACTTATAACCTATGTTGGGAAAAAGGGTTGTCATAGAAAAAAATAAAAATTACATTAGGTTATACACCTAGCCTTTGAAATGTGTGTGAAGTTCCAGAGCTTAAATGTATCATAGGTCTAATACACCCAGACCAACAGTATGAGGCTGTTAGAACGGTCACGCACACGTCGCATCAAGGAGGCATAGTAAGGAACTACCTACCTACTCAGAGAGGTTATAGCAAGCACTACCAAGAAGGTATTTTAAGAACCTAAGTTAAGTCCGCCACCCTGGTCCAGTGCGGGTTGAGGACTTCACAGTTTTCCGAGGGTTGTGAACCTTCGTCGGGCAGGTTTCATCAGGATGTTCATAAATTTCGAGAAACTTATAGACACGAGCCCGGATTCAACGCTAGCTAGATTCCAGGTTCTATTTCCGGGTAGGAGAAATATTTGTACAGCTTACCTTTATTTTTCTCGTGACTTTGCGTGTAATATGTGGTTGTCTACATTTTAAATTGCATGGTCTTCCTTTTATTTAAAATGCTATGTTATTTAAAAAAAAACAATCCTTATGATTGAGGCTTTCGATCAGTATAGTAAAATTACAGGTGTTTGTTTTCACAATTGAATGGTTCGATTCCCTGTTCAGACTGGCGACTATTTAAAAATCTTTGATTGTAGTTCGAATTGGTTTTAAATCAAAATGAAGTCTTCTATAAGTAAAATTTTCTATCTACGGTGTTAAAGTATTCCCTATCCCTTCGTGTGGCATAGTCGTATGACGCCCCGCATATTTAAAGAAAAAAGAAAACCAAAGACAAAGTACTAAAAATAATATAAAGAGGGTGCTGTCGTGCACAGACTTAATAAAAAATATCAACATATAGATAAAGTTCTTTACTACTAAAAGTTTCTTCTTAATCAGTTTGGGTACTTAATATTTCTAAAAGCAAACAGCAGGAAACAAAACCTTTTTTAACATTACTTTACCGCGTAAAAAATTGTTTTTCATGTCGTCAGGGGCGTTGTACAGTTTGCTTTAGAAAAATGGTAAATATTTTTCGCGATCCCTAGCGAATGTCAACCTAAAAACTCATGGTAGAGGTTCAGAGTGGAATATTGCGGCAAATATTAAGGGCAGTTGAAATCTTGCAGCTACAGTAAAACAGTTCTCAAAACTAGCCCCCATTTTTAGAGAATTCTGAATATATCATTAACATTAATGAATGTGATTGTTAATGAACAAAACAATTTTTAACTGACTTTAAAAAAAGAAGGAGGTTCTTATTTCGACTGCATGTTTTTTTTGTATGTATGTTACGCGATAATTCCGGCATTTGTAAACCGATTTTGATGATTCTTTTTTGTTATTAAAAGGGTACCTCAGTAGTAATCCCACTTAAATTTGAAGAATATTTCACCTCTAAGGGTGGCAAACTAGGGGATGAATGACGGTTGAGGTTAGTTTTTTGATTTCTTTTAAAGGTTTCTCTTTTCAGACCACTAAGCCTTATAAGTACTCTTTGATAACTATGGGAGCGAATGAATGAAGGCGAATTGGGATGGTAAAGACAACACTGGCTCAACTGAGCAACATGTGGAGAGACAGAAATATCAGAAACAGAACTAAAATACATCCAATTCCACACTCGTCTTCTCCATCTCTCTATATGGTGCACAGACATGGACACTGAAAGTCGCTGACACGCAGATAATTGACGCCTTTGAAATGTGGTGTTAGCGCAGAATGTTATGGATATCGTGGCCAGCCCGCCGCCGCACCAATGTCTCTGTACTTGAGAAACTCAAGATAAAGAGTGCACAACTGTTTTCAATTTGCTTGCAGCGTGTGATACGTCATTTTGGTCATGTGGCAAGTAGAGATGGTGAAAACCTGGAGCGTTTGATGGTGACAGGGTGGAAGGAAAGACTGTTACCTATCAGTAGTCCGAAATGACACTTTCCAGAAATAACGTTTGGTCGAAATTTCATAACCTCGAAAGTAATTTTGAGAGGAAAATGTTTTTTTTCTTTTAAACCTAACTTAACCTTACCTAACCGAATGTAATCGTGTCTTTGCGATAAACACTCAACATATCCTGAAAGAACAACTGTTTCGTTATAATTCGGTTTTCGGTGTAATGAAAATTCGAACAAACGTTATTTCAGATAAAAAAATTTTCGACTTTGTGATAGGTTACCAGGAAGTACACCTAGGGACAGAGGTCGCAAAAGGTGGGCGGATCAGATCTCCGAACAACTGTTACCTGTCTACGCTGTGGAGTCGCAATCCTCAGCAGTGAGGAAGCGATTAAGAAGAAATCCTTTTTCTTTTCATAATATTAAGTGACGGGACGAACAAGTCAAGCGCCTGATGGTAAGCTACACGCCTGTCCATAAAAGTTGCGTTACTACCCAGAGCTTTAACATAAGTTGATAAGTCCCATGTGCCTGTAAATTCACCAGCACTCTTAACCCTTCAAAATCGGAACATAGTATTGCTGACATTACTGCTTGGCGGCAGAAATATGTAAGGTGGGAGTACTTCCCTGGGCGAACTCTTTCACATGGAGCTCTACTGTTACTAAAGCCCTAATAAGACTTCCCTGGCGGTGTAGAACGTCTGACATTTTCGCCAGGAATTTAGTACCGAGATTATTTTTTTCGCAACAATACGTACCTAAACGATATTGGTATTTTCTTACTACTCCCTAAAAAAATCCATTACCTTACAAAAGATGGAGTGGAATGTTTTATTTATTATATGCATTTTTTTACTAACACGTACCACAATGACTCTTTTGTAGGATACATGTTTTGTTGTTCAGGGTTACCATTTGAAAAACGCGTATTTATTCCGCCCCTGCCTTTGTAATGCAAAATACGCAACTGACTGAATTAATTTTATTAAAAAACTTCTACAATGATTCTTATTCAAACTGCCCCAGACATTTAGCTAACTATACAGTATAGTTAATAGGGTTTGTCTTAACCGACTTCAAAAAAATGCAACTGTATTTTTTTAGTATATTACCCGATAACTCCGACATTTGATTACGATGATTCAAGTGGTCAGTGGCGAGGCCGTCGAGTGGTCTATATAACCCGATTCCCACCGGTTTGCTTAAAATTTTCCAAGTATTATCAAAACACTGTACGAGACAGCGCGCATACCCCACTAATTAAAAACTTTACTTAAAATATTCATTAATAAACGTAATAAGTGACCTGTCCTTGATAAAACGGAGCTTCACGACAGATCTTATTAACCAATCACACCGCGAGTTAAACCGCTAATTTTCGGCTTTTATTTCATTCATAAAACCTACGCGCCTCATCAAAATTCGCACACACATTCGCAAAAGTCCGCAAAAGTATCATGTAGATATCATGGGTAGAAATGGGTCGCCGGTAACCCGCTAATGATGAGCTATGATCGAATATTGACTTAAATTCAACCTTATAACTATGGCCTGAAGGTTGATTTTTAAAGACCCGTACTACCTTGCCGCCAATATGTTTCATAGGACAGATTGTTGCCAAAGTGAAAGTGTAAATCTTTTTTTTACTATTGTACTTCAAATATTATAATAACATATTAACTAAAAAAGGTTAATTGGTATTTCGTAAATGTTGAACGATAAATAGCGTTACAAAAATGTTAGTTTGTGTTTTATTTTACTAGGCCTAAAGGAAAATGAAGTTCGTGTTAATTAACAGTTTCAATTAAAAAGTAAAGTGGCAACAATTGTATTCAGTTGTCGCGATTCTCGCGATATGAAAGTTTGTTTACAAGTAATTAATTGTTAAATTTATGTAATAAAGTCATTGACTTACAAATAAATGGACGACGGGTCTAATACAAAAACCACGAAAAAAATGTCCCAAGTCAACCTATTCAAAATTTAAATTGTTATGTCATCGCAGTATCGCGCTGTCCGTAGAACAAATGAAGACTAAAGCGGAGTGTCGCGCTCTGTATACGATTTTAGCGCCTTAAAAGTGCGGACACTTTTTAGCGCGGACCCGACGTCCATATAATTGTAAGTCAATGAATAAAGTAATAAATTTTATATGTATCGTTATGGAACCAGTGAAATTAACTTTACTAGTGTCCTGTCTGTTAATGAGTGTTGTTTTAAGTTTCGCCAAGGTTTTTAGGTTTCGTCTTTTCAAGATTTTTTTTAACAGGTACATTGTTTTGTTTTTTCTGTACTATTTATTTGTATATGGCCGCTTTAGTCCAATTCGATTGTTGTCCCGTTGATTACTTGCCTAATGAAGCAACATATTTTTCCAAGTTATCCTTTGGAAAAAAGAAACATAAGCAAGGCCGTGCTGGCCCAAAGATAAAAATTTATTACAAGCAGAAAAATGGTATTTTCAAACAGTTTCATTATTATTTTATTACAAATATATTTGCCTGACCGGCAGTTTTTTTTAAATTACTTTGTTTTCCGCGTTTCTTATTAGCTGATTCGGGAAGTGTTTGGAACGGGCTTTTTCCGATATTAATAATCTCACTTCAATTTCAACTATTAACTCTGTGACACATTGTTTTGACCCTGCCCGTGTCGGTTGCATCCGCAGAAGATCGTTTTTGGCCCTGAAGCGAATTCATACCTACACGCGGGATTATCAAAAAGAAGAAAGATAATAAACAAATAAAAAAAAGAAATTGAAAATGATTTGCTTCCCAAAATTCAACAATGTAACCATGCACTGTTTAAGCAACATCAGTGATGACAAATATGGTAAATGTGGTATGCACTAAAACGAGGAGTTGCATTGACACCATTCAGCGGCCACGCATCACTACTACGCCTTTTACTAAAAAAAATAAGTTTTTGTCAAAGTAGGTGATTTTTTTTGAACCGGCTTTACTAACGAAAATTTTCACGCCTCGCCACTGGTAGTGGTTCCATTCAAATCAAATTTGTCGTGAACGAACAAGTCATGCATCTGGTGGTAAGCGACACGTCTGTCCATAACAGTTGCAGTGCCACTCAGAACTTTAAATCACAAAGATCTGAGGGGCACTGCCACAGTACCCTGAGACATAACCTAACAAGTCCCATGTGCTTGTAATTACACCCGCACCCTTACAACTTTGCTTAGTCAAAGACAAAGTTCGTTTTATAAATCCAAGTCTTAAATATTTTTCTCATCTATAAAATACGAGTAATACCTACCTAACAGTTGCCTTACTGTAGTACTATTGACACCATACTTTAGTCGTTAGTCACGTGACGAGGGTCTGACATAGGAGTAAGTCCAGAGTTAGGTATTACGAGGACCTTCGTCGATGTCTTCGACGACACGCAACGCATCGTAAGAAGCATACAACCTATACAAATTGGAACAAAAAGCCCAACAGTACAACAAATTGATGATCTTTTTTTTATAACAGGCATTAGGCAGAGCACCCAGTGAAAGAGTTCAGCCATGGACGTACTGCCACCTTTCCTAGTTCTTGACTGTTTGCTAAATATGATTCATTTTCTAATTTAATTTTCGAATCCAGCCGGATCGAAGGTATTAATTAAAAAATAATAAATAACTCATAGTACCCCCATAGCACCCTGTACCGCGGGTGTCATAGAAACACACGCATAGACCCAAACTTACAAAATAAATAAATGTAGGCCATACAAATATTTCCCCGGTCCAGGAATCGAACCCGTGAGCTCTGTGTGGCAGACTAGCATGCTAACCGTTCCGCCACTGAGGCAGTTAAATTTTTTATTTTTTCGATCTTTGTGTTAATAAATTATAACAAACTAATGGAGTGATTTCACAAAAAAAGACAATCGAATATCATGATGGTAAGACACCGCGATATTAAAAAAAACTAAATATTACAATTAGTAAAGCGACGTCTCTAGTCAGCCGCCAGTAGTTGTAAAGGTAGGAAGGTAGATAAGCTAAGTGAAAACTTTCATAGAATACTCATAGATGGCGCTACGGCAAAAAGTCGTTAAAAACCAAAAGCAATGATCTGCAATAAGCACATAGAAAAATTCGTAAGGTATGCTGGTTCCTTCCGTAGCTCAGTTAGGAGAGCGTCAGGCACGGTATGCTTAAGAGACTGGTTCGAATGCAGCATTGAATATCAATTAAATACAAATTTAATTACAGTTAATAGCGACATCTCCATTCAGGGCTGTAGCTGTAAAAATATGTAACTGGGTGACGAAATACTTTCATAGATTCCTCATAGATGGCGCTACGGCTAAAAGTCATTGTATACCAAATACAAAGATCCTATAACAAGCACATAGAAAAATTCGTGAGGTCCGCTGGTTCGTTTCGTGGCATAGCGTCTGGTGCGGTTTGCTGGGAGACGTCGGTAGAACAAAAAAGAGTTTTGCGCTTTAAAAGATATATAAACTTAATACTATGTTAGCTTAGTCATTTGAAGTAATGTGTGTAATGAAAGTAAATGAAAGTAATGGGTTTTGAGTATACGCACTGATACGACAGGGAGTGTATAAGTGAAATGTATTATAGTGTGTTCATATTGTTACTCTTGAGTACTTTTTATGATACTAAGAGACACTGCAGTGCCACTCAGAGCTTTAAATCGCAAAGATATGAGGGGCACTACCACTGCGCCCGTCACCCTGAGAGTTACAATAATGCTCACATTACACTTGGTGGCAGAAATAGGTAAGGTGGCAGTACTTTCCTGGACGAACTCTTTCACAAGGAGCTCTACAACTACTAAAATATGAATGTAGATGTAGCCTTATTACACTAAGAGTGATAATATGCCACCAAAAAAATTTATACCCCTCACAGGCAACATAAGACCGCTTTGACTGATCGACGCTTATGTGTTCACCGTCCACATTTATATAACAACTAAAATGAAAGCTTTACCTGTTATGAAATCAAAAAAAATAATAAATGGCTAAAAATAACTTTATTACCACAGAGACAATGTTGATGTAATTTCTAAGATTAAAACAATCAAATGTCGTTCTTTTTTGCTCAACAGACAAACATATCAATTACTTGGACCCTGTGCTAATATTCTTGAAATCATTGGTCATTATAATTCCATTGAGACTCTACTGAGAGATTGCAATTATGATATAATACTTTATTTAGTATTATTTAGTCAATGTGACTGAAATAAATAGGGAGATGTCGTTTACCCGGTCGGCTTCAGCACTATCAACGAACCCTAAGGGCGCATTCCCATTATGTCGTGACGACAAATGGTCGTGCAATTTAAAGTTTTGGCTTGTATATTTAATTGAAGTTGTTCACACACAGAACAACACGATTAACTGTCGTTCACTAGTTTTTATTTTTTGACGTGGTCGGATGCACGGCGGGTGTAATACCGTGTATTTACGTGGGCGCGGGACGAGAGCGGGTCTCTGGCCCTCTTATGGGGTGTGTTGTCACATAAATACACGGAATAACACCCAACGTGCTCTCGACCCGACACGCGCCCGTCCCGCACCCCTTCTCTGTGTGTTTCACGCTTAAGAAAGTCGAAGGGAAAATCGTCAAACAGGTTAATTATATATAATCATTGCCGGTCTAAACATAGTGTTTGTAGCCATTTAAATAATATAGAAATGAGCTCAGAGTGTGGAATTTGACGACTAGTAAAACGCCCAGATACACGAGGAGAAAGTATTCGCGCGGCCGCCACGCGGTCAAAGAGCGGAGTCCGCGGCGGCCGTCGCGCTGTCTAAGAGCGGTGTCCGCGGCGGCCACCACGCGGTCGAAGAGCGGACTGCGCTCGGCGACCGCGTAGGCAAAAAAGACAAGCTAGTGCCTTCCAGCTAAAAGCCAAACAAATAGAGCATATTTTGCCATGACAGTTCGGCCTCTGAACACGTGCACGCGGTCGCTGGGCAGCGGCCGCCGCGGACTCCGCTCTTCGACCACGCGGGGTGAGCGCGATGAAATCCGTGTCGTATAAACGCGCCCTTATTGAAAGGGCGCGTGTGACATTTTTCAAAAAATTCGATATGTATACTGCCGGGATCAGTAAAAAAAAAGGACAATCTGTCGTGTACTATTTTCATTTTTTCCTAGGCGGATAAGGTATGAAGGCTAGAGAAAAGTAGATATTGTTTAATTTCATTTCTTTGAACATTACTTTCTCTGGTTTTGAGTTTTTGTCACAACCACCCTTTCAACTAACAGAAATAATGTTGTTCGACGACTTACATTGGGGCCAACTAGGTAACTGGAATTTTTTTTATAAGAAATAAGTGCGCAATTGATCTTCATCTCACCTGATGGTAAGCGACGATGTAGCAAGCACATTTAAATAACGCCTATTTCTCGCCTTGATAAGGCCTAATTTATAGCGCTCGGGGAACGAGTCTGCCACCATCACGGAAATACTATTAATGGATGACTGACTACACAGAACACAGAACATTATCCATAGGCCTATGGATAATGTTAGGCCTATGGATAAAGAGTTGTCTCACAGATATATATATGTATATCTCCAATATGTAATAATTTAACTGCCTCCGTGGCCGAAAGGTTACCATGACGGACTGCCACGCAGAGGTCCCAGGTTCGATTCCCGGGCCGGGAGAAATATTTGTATGGCCTACAATTATTTCTCTCGTGAGTTTGGGTGTAATTTGTGGTTGTCTATGTGTGTGTCCTTGGCATCCGCGACACAGGGTTTCCCTAGTGCGGGGCTATGTTGAGTGTGTGCGTTATTTATTATGTGTATTTCCAATTTCCACTGCACCCTTCGGTTACACCCTGTATATAATATTTATAATAATGCATATTCTAAATTATATATATTCAAGGACATAGAGAGTTACTTTCAAATAGCAAATTGGCACTGATATTTTTGTTGAATATAATGTACAACTCTTTGGTTAGGAGTCACTTGGAGTATTGCAGCGTAGACTGGTCACTGTGCTACAACGTTCATAGCATAAGAATTGAGAAATTTCGGAAAATATTCATGTATCACCCTACAGCTGCAATATAGCCAAGAAACTCAACTCATATACTGATCGTTGTAACCATTTTGGGTTTACTACACTTGAAACAAGACGCAAAATACACGACTTAGTTTTTTTGAAGAAATTAGTCACTGGGGTTTTTAATTGTCAACATTTATTAAGTAAAGTTCAGTTCAGCGCTCCAACTCGACGACAGAGAAATCATAATAGGAAGTTGTTTGCATTCCAAAACATCGTACTAATCTCAGATTGTACTGTCCCCTCTCGCGGATGTATACACTTTATATGCAATATTACAATTCAGCGGATTTGGCAACTATGTCTGTGAACTTACTTAAAAGACTTGTATTGCACCATCGAGTATATAACCCGAAACTCGATGTATTGCACTAATAGTTATAGATTCTCTTTTCTCTCTTAATAAGTATTTTTTATAGAATGTTAACATAATGTAAAAAAAAAAACAGATTATTGTGCATGCGGTGTTCTCCTCTAAGTAATGAGGCAATTGTATTTATGTTTTGTATAATTATGTTATTGTAATGTATATTGTACTCACTGCTGGAGAACCAAATAAATAAATAAATAAAATTTAAAAAAATGTCACAGTCTCACAAAAGAGTATCATCGGCCTAACTCAATAATGTCTCATTTATAATAATTTTGTAATTTTCTTAGTTTATAATAATGTTGCTATTATTAGATACATGCTTTATAAGGGTATGTATACTCTGATCGCGTGATCGGTTGGTGGTAGAAACTGATAACCTTCAAAGTGTATACTTTAATTATGATATCAGTTTCACCTGCTTTTTTTGCCGTACAATTTGCCGTACGATTTGTCGCAACCTATTGCGGGATTTGCTTCAACTGAAAAAATATTTCAAGTAGTTTCCCCACAAATCACATTATTATTCAACACGTTTTCAAATGACAAATTGAACAATTTATGGTAATCTTATTAAAAAATTTGCTCCTTAGAGATTTTGTTGCAAATTTGTAAACAGTTTGGCATAATTTTTAATAAAAGTTGTAATTTATTCATGATCTAAACTAAATAGTATTATAACTTCGTTGATTACTTTAAATTGTTTAATACGTCTTGTTTCGTAAATTGTTTCAAAGCAACAAAAATGAAACTGTATCAAAAATATTGTGATTTGTTAGGAAACTATTTGAAATATCTTTTCAGTTGAATCAAATCCCGCATTCGGTTACGACAAATCGCACAGCGATTGGGCAGGTGGGACTGATATCGTAATCAAAGCATACAAATTGACGATTATCAGTTTCCTCCAATAGTGTAATAGTAATAGTGTTACCAACACACGATCAGAGTAGCATAACCCTTTATAATATCGCTTCTAACTAAAATACCTTTTTAGTAAGTCAACAGTTAGTTAATTTTCATAAATAAAATGAAGATTCACAAAGAAAAAAATTCAAAGTAAATACAAAAGTACACTTTTTGAAAGACGTCCTTCTAACATAGTTTTTTATTTGTTTTGTATGATATGTAACACCCTTAACCGACGTGCGTATAAAAGCATTACTCTATTGATGAGGGAAAAATGTAAGTCAGGATTGTAGCAAGTGAAAGGCTGTGGTCTCTGTCCACCCTGATAGAAATAAGAAAAGGGCATGAAATATGAATAAAATTTTCAAAAAGTACAACCTATATCGTAAAGTGTATTCCTATGAAACACAACAAGAAATTTTACAAAATAAGGCCCTACAATATCAATAAGAATTAAGGTAATAGAAAATAATAAAACAAATACAAAATAATAATATTTTTTGTAAAGAAAAGACTCGAAATGCCCACCTCCTACTTGAATACACGTTCGCGCCCGTCTCAACGTTGAGCGCCTAACTCTGCTTAGCATTTCTGGGGTTACGGTACTAAAAGCTAGTGTAATGCGCTCAATCATCTGTTGTTTGCTCTCGCATTCAATCGAGTACACCTAACTTTTGATGTGACCCCATAGAAAATAATCCAACGGCGTTAAATCAGGCGAACGCGGAGGACATGGTATTGGGCCACCTCTACCAACCCAGTGTCGATAGCGGGAGTTGAGGTACTCTTGCATTTGACGCGCAAAATGTGCAGGCGCGCATGCTGAAAGATGGTAGACAGTGGCAAGTCTTCCGGTGGATGGTCGTCAGCCTCATCCAACTGTCGTATATGGTTGAGATAAATTTATCCAGTTAAATGGGATGGCAGAAGCTTTGGCCCTATCAAGACGTCACCCAAGATTCCGGCCCAAACGTTTACTCTCCACTGGGGCTGTATACTTCATTGTGTCGAAACGTGTGGATTTTGGTAGGACCACATATGTTCATTGTGAATATTCATTATACCCTCTGTAGTAAATGAAGTTTCATCCATTCACAGAACTGATAATGCGAAATTTGGTGATAATTGAGCCTCGTACCTGTACCATCGACAAAATGCTAAGCGTGGCCCAGAGTCTGCTGGCACCAGTTCTTGTGTTCGCTGAAAGTGGTACGGGCGTTGTCCATCGTCATGTAGACTCTGTCGCTGAATCAACACGCCACACCATATGGTTTGCAACCCCAAGAGTTGCAGCAGTTCGGCGAGTGTTGGTCCGCGGATTGTTTTCGAAATTACCCAACACCGCCTCTTCCACGTCAGGATCACAAACACTTGGGCGACCTTCTGGCCTATCACCCCAGTCAGCCAGTAATTTGAAGCCTCAAAACCATAGTCCGAAAGCAGGTTCTCGAAGGAAGTCGACGGCGTTCAGCTTCTGGTCTACCACCGATAAATCTCTCACGGTAGTGCGGGCTTGGTCTAAACTTCCGTCCGCTACTCCGGTGGAAGAACTACTTGGGGTATCAATGACAGAATGACCGACAGCGTCAATATCCATTTCTTTTTATTAATCAAAAACAAAACTGTAGGTATTGACTCTTATTGTATAAATATGTTTCTAATTCTAAAATAATCTACCAAATAGTAGAAATTTAAATAAATTTCTGCCATTTAATTTTAATTAAAATTTCCCGCCACAAACCACATAAATTTCCCGTCATTTTCGACTAACTTCAAAGTAAGTAGTTGTGTGACCTCCTCACACACATAAAAAAATTAAACGAATTGTCGTAATTTTTTAAAATGAAATTAATTTAATTAGTCATAATTTTCAACAAAAGTCAATGCCAATTTACTATTTGATAGTAACTCTCTACGACCTTGAATTTCCACTGCACCTTTCGGTTACACCCTTTATAAAGTGTAATAAAATGTCGTACATATACAATTTTACTTAAAGAAAACTTAATTTTGATTTTGAAAACAATTCGAACGGCATTCAAAGATTTTTTAAATAATCGCCTGTTTGAACCGGGAATCGAACCCGGCAAAAGTGAAAGAAAAATACCTGTAATTTTATTATACTGAAAGGCTCAATCATAAGGATTGTTTTCTTCTAAATAACATAGCATCTTAAATAAAAGGAAGATCATGAAATTTGACATTTTACGAATACAAAATACGAATATCGCTTGTATGCCCATACTCTAGCCAAATTTGATGTAGAATGTTTAATAACAAAACGTTGGCGTTGCTACGCAACCAATGATGGCTTAGGGAAAGAACATTTTTTCAATGCTCATTATTAAGGCTTGCTCTGCCCACGATCTGCTCCCTTAATTTGAATTTAAATATGTAAGTAGGTAATTAGGTTACGTAGAAGTAATACTTACTTAGCTAATTATTATAAAATTTAACGAATTTATTTAATATTAATTTACTACATAGTATATCATCCAGCATCTATTTCCGATTTTGAACTTGAATTACCACCAGAACTTGAACGTTTGCAATCTCTACCATCAAATCAAAAAGTTACTAGGGATGACACAGTTTTACAAACAATTAATTACTGGTCATTTTTATATCATTTTTAGTGATTTGAAACTTCTGTTGAATAATATTCATTATAAACATGGCATCAAGATTTAGTATCATCCATAATCTAGTCGAATTTCGTAGGAGAATTTTGAAATTATGGTAACTGTGAAAGAGTCTGAGATGGAAACCCTAAAAATCATATGTTTTTGTTTGTTGACGTTTATTCCACATCGAATTTGGCTAGAGTTATAGAGACAAAATAAAACTTCGGACACCAGTGACATTTCGGACCGTCATTTCGACACGAATCGGACGTAGTGCGCAAAACGCACTTACTGTCAAATAAGTACTACTCGACCAAATTGAAACACTGCATACTTTACATTTGATTGATTATGTCCAGCAGCGGATGCGAGTAAGCTGATGACGAGGTCCTCCGTTTCCCCCGTACCTATGTATTATTTTATATGTTTTTTTTCGAACCTTTATTATTATTGTTAATTAACTTCCTCCGTGGTGGCCGAACGGCTACCATGCTGAACTGCCACGCAGAAGTCCCGGATTCGATTCCCGGGTCGGGAGAATTTATATGTACTACATTTATTTCTCCCGTGAGTTTGAGTGGAATTTGTTGTTATCTACTTATGTGTGTATCCATGGCACTCGCAATACAGGGTTTCCCTAGTGCGGAGCTATGATTGTGTGTTATTTATACCTACTCTATTTTCACCCCGTATTTACTCAGGAAACTGTATGCTACATTTTAGAAACAAACATGACTTAAAATCATTTATCATACAGCATTACACCCGCGTTACCGAATTGTTACAAGTCACAATTTTAGAATTTCATTAAGTCTCGTTTACTAAGAGATAACAATGAATTTCAGAAAATGTTATTTCGACAGATATCACTTTGAATTAATGACCCTTTGGTACCGCGTGAATTTGATTAAATGAATTTTAATCAAGGGAGCTTTCAAAGAAGATTACAACGTATGGAATTTAACTAACTCGATAATAATACTCTTTGGAACTAAAAGGATATTAATTATATTTATTTTAACACCACTATTAATCTAAATACTTTAACATTTTCTTACGATTCCAAGTGACGCAGTACACCTGTCTATAGCATTCTGGGGGCCTACTATGAGCTCTTAGAGCAATCCTATTTAAGCCTGTAAGTTGGTTTGCCTGTCAAATTCGTACTATGACCTCCATTGACCTACTCACAAAAACAATTCACTGTCCATGCAGTTTACATTCTCCATTCGAAATCCATTCACCTTTCCTTGATAGCAAAATCGTATCATGACGTGCCGTTCGCCACACAAATCTGTAAAAATAAGTAATTCAAAAAAAGTTATTCCGTGACTACCTTTTTTTAGATTTTGTTACATTTTTAAGAAAAAAAAAGTTTTCTTATATTTTTAGTTTTATAATTATTTGTTATCTTTTTAGGCTATATAGCCAATTTGATAATGACTAAACATGACATGTAATTTTGTCGTACGACAAATTGTGAAGTATGATTGAAGGTTGCCGATATTACAAAACGACGTAATAAATATAATTAATAATAAAACTAATAAAAAAATATAATTATTCTCATTTTGAAAACAATCGGTTAATAGTGCTTGAACGCTCCCAGGATAGTACATCTGCCTATTTTTTGATTGATGATTTAGTATGTAGTTCAATCTCGCTCTTGTTAGATGTCAGCTAGCCAGCCAGAGACAATAACTAACGTTTAAAAAGTAAAACTCATCATCCTATCACGCCATTTCCGTTCAACTTTGTGTAGGTCATGATACGAGTTTAAGCAATTCACGTCAAGTGAATTGCATGGAACTTGGCTGCCTGGTTATAAGCTCATAGTAGGCCCCTGAACTTTAAGTTGCAAAGATCCGAGAGGCACTGCCACTGCGCCACCTTGAGACAAAATTTGGCAAGTCCCATATACCTGTAATTTCACCAGCGCCCTTAATAATCTGTACGCAGTAATTGCTCATATTGAAAAGGTTGTAAACCGGCAATAAGGAGCAATAATAATAGATTTCTCGGTCCACATGAATTTATTGTATAAAGTAAAGGTGAAGAAAGGCTATAACAATAAAAAATAGTGTAAACAAACAGGTACAGTATTAAAAACACTGCCTACTTAAATACTACGAAACGTGTGACACAGTAAAGAACTTACCCCGAGCGGTCCGTATTTTTTACAAATATTACTTAGGTTACTTGATTTTCAGGATAGTGGATAGAATACTGGATTTAAATCGGAAGCTGGTAAACGGATGAAAATCAGTGGTGAAGACGAGCAGGAATGCTCGCTTCAGGCAGTAAGTAGAGTTTGACGACGGAACGAAACAAAGTGAGAATGACGAGGCAAAGGAATTAACGAACGATTCAAAATTTGAAGATAAGTAGCCAGGAACCAGAGCAATGGTGATAAAAAGACAGGATGACTATGGAGGAGGTCGCATCGTCAAAACATAACTACTTGCCAGCAGAAACAAGTAAAATGGGGCAATACTTTTCTAGACGAACTCTTTCACGAGGTTTCTACTGCTATTCATGAAACACTTATAAATCCTTAAAAAGGATAAACAATGGAATTAGTAGGTATTCACACAGTCACACAGTCGAATTAAGTAAATCTTAACAAACCCAAGGGCCGGCAGCTTCCTTGCCCAACGCGTTAGCATAGCAATACAAAGGGGGAACGCTGCCTGCATCTTGGGCACCTTGCCGCGGGGACACAATTTTATTCATATAATTTAAAAACCCTAATTTTACTTTCTAGTATTTAAGCTTTTATTGTCTTTTTTACCTTACCTGTACTTTATCAAAACAAAATATATATAAAACACCTAATTACTAAAATGGTTTAAAAAGCCGACCTCAAAGTTTATAGAATTAATTGCTAAGCTTTATTGGAATCGGTTAACGGAAAGTGGATTAAATCCAATAAACCGGATTCATCTCCTAATTTACCACGCTTTGAGTTGGAATGTTATCTTTGAGTTGGAATGTGACCTCTACTGAGGTACTCCCTTTCCAATAAAAAAAGAATCTTCCTTTAAATCGGCTCACAAATTTCGAGGTAATTGAGAAACAGGCACAAAAATACAACCTGTTTTTGAAGCGGTTAAAAACGGAACCTTAACCGAAACCTTACCTATTTCTGCCACCAATCAGTAATGTCAGCATTATTGTGTTCCGGTTTTGAAGGGCAAGTGTGCTGGTGAATTTAGGTGACGGGCGCAGAGGCAGTGCGCCTCAGATCTTTGCGATTTAAAGAGCTGAGTGACACTGCAACTGTTATGGACAGGCGTGTAGCTTACAAACAGGCGCATGACTTGTTCGTGGTGTCGTAAAATGGAAACGTATTTTGCGCCCAAACCCAACAAATTGTACACCAGCTAGATGTTGTCACGTGATGGTATTAATCAATGGAAAGTTTATTCACAATAAAATTTAGCACATTCTGAATACAATTTGTACCCACAACACGTAATTTATTATTTTATGAAATTGAATTGAATTGAATGGCTTGCACACCGGTTTTCATGATCTCGCCATTTCTGATGCCCCGGATTCGATCCCCGATCACATCAATGCAGAAAATTGACTTTTCTGTATTATATCGGGTCTGGGTGTCTGTGGTAACGTCACTGATTTCGATTTCCATAACACAAATGCTTTAGTTACTTACTTTAGGACATCGAGTATTTAACCAGAAACAGAGACGAAATGTCATTTAATTTGTTTGAAAACTATTCTGCCATATCATTACTGTGACAACTGCGCTCCGTTTGCCCAGCCCGAATTCGAAACAGTTGACGGGTGTCGTCAATTGCTTGACTTCCAAACGACCAATTTAACTTGAGTCTTGCTATAATGGACGAAAATTAAAAAATTATATATTTAATTACCGATGAAATGTGATTCCGTTTGTTTTGTAACTAGATGTTTTGCTGTTTTTCACACCACCAAATGGCACAGCCACCCATTGTTAGAGGTATTATATTTATTACAACAACTACAGAATATATTTGGAATATATGGAGACGTACACACAGGTCAGTTTTTGGCGCTGTACTATTTCTTAGCTTTATAATTTGTTTATCTTATTAGCGTTCCAATTTGTAATCACAAATTAGAAAGCTGAAATAGTACAACTTCAGTGCAAACGGAAGTTGCCTGACAAGTTGCCAGGGATGGATGGATGGCCCTAATTTCGTCTCTATTTCTTATTATATACTCGATGCTTTGGGATCAGAGCAACGTATTGTGATGTTGTCTATTATTCATTTATTTAGAATGTGGATGGAAGGGTTTTAAGAGGACGTCTCAGAGGACTTACATTGACCAGATCAGTGATGTCCTCAAAAAGGCTGAGATCGGAAGCGACAAGAATAAAAGGAGTTGTATGAAAAGGGTAGTTCATGCATGCGAGCCTCGAGAGTTGTGTCAGGATAGAGTAAAGTGGCTTTCCGTGGTTTCTGCCTATCCCTCTTATGGAACTAGGACGTGAGCTTGTATGTATTTATTTATTTATAACAAACAACTATAATAAAATACACGTGTTATAGAAAGTCCTGGGTTCTTTCTCGAACTCAAAAAACGCTTTGTCATGAACACTAAAGTAGTAACAAAATTTTGTCTAAAGTACTAAAATGTAGACCTAGTTCAGACCTAATTCCGAACAGTAATTTATCAAATTAATGCGACTAGAAATCACATCTAGGATCTCTTAAGTAATTCTCAGAGTAGTAGTTCATAGCTCCTGAGCCAATATAGACGGTAAAAAAAATGTTTTCTTGAATACTTTCAACGTATGTCAAATGTAATGTTTTTAATTTTCGAATTTAAATAGTTATTTCACTTGCTAACTCACCAATTCTTATACATTAAAAAAAATGAGCAAAGAAACTTCTGAAATGAAGTTTATTTTATAAAATGCCATCAAAGGGAAACAATAGTGTTGTAATAAAAGCAAAACAATATTTTTTTTAATTAAAAAAGTAAAGTTTAAAATTGTAACTTACCTTGTAAACTTATTCCCTTTAAATATAATTAATCGTTAAACAAACTTCACAAATATCACTTCTTTCACTTATTACTAATTTTTACCACTCGCAAACTAGTTTAAACAAAACTTTTTAATTAAAAAGATTATATCACCGTTTATATGAATTAGGGTTACGACACCTTCGCGAGGTATCGGAAAATTCTTTCGAATTCAGCACAAATGGCATACGTCCTTCACGGCGGTCGGGAGCATACTGAATGTACGCGCTCTCTGAAAGCTGAAACTATGCCGACTATATATACAATGTATGATTGTATACCTAATACAAAGCTACTTGGAGTGTTTCAAAAGCGTGGAAAACTTAAAATATTAACTTGTCTTCCACTTAAGTGTACAAATAATAACGATAATAGTGTACCAGATAACCTCACCTGTACTTTATCTCAAAGTACACGTAATATATACCCAAACCAGAACCAATTTACAAAAGTTCATTGCCAAATATGGTCCTACGGGAATCGAATCCGGGATCTTCTGATCCAGCGCCCACAGTGCTAATCGTTGTTCAATTGTTTTTTTATACGCAAGTCGTGGTATTAACCTACACGCCCATAACAGTTGTAATGCCACTCAGAGTTTTAAATCGCAAAGATCTGAGGAACACAGCCCCCGTGCCCGTCACCCTGAGACGTAAGTTGCCAAGTCCCATGTGCGTGTAATTTCGCCAGCGTCATAATTACCCTTAATTACACCAGCACCCTCACCAAAGTTCACTAAAATGACTGCTTAGCAGCAAGAAATAAGTAAGATGGCAGTACTTCCCTGGACGAACTCTTTTACAAGGAGCTCTACTAAACAAGAGTGTATTTTGAGTAAAATATTTTTTTGCTTGTTATCCGTCCATCGGTGTTACCATGCAGTTATCACAGGGTATCAAAAACAATATAAACTATATGAAACAAATTAACTTACTTATTTAAGCATAAAAAAGCTATCGACAATTTCTTCCGCTGAATCTTTAACTCTGTTCTGAATAGTTGTCATTTTGCAAATATGGCCGTAAACATGGCCGTTGGGTTCGCGGAGTAGCAAATCAATTTTCTTCCTTTTTTGTATTGGACATGAATTGAATCTATTAATTAATATGACTGTATTTATCACACTAAAAGTCATCAGTATCACAAAAAAACGAGATCATACATCTAATTTTCCAAAGATCTCAAGGGGAAAATTTATCCGGTACATTACCGATAACATAAGCAACCACACCAATTAGGCTACGATCACCTCACTAGCCCCACAAAACCCTAAAAAATAGTTACCATAGAGGACAGAATTTTATATTTAGGTTAATTTAAGGTAACTATAATACTATGGAGGGTTTTACATTGCCGATTCGAATAACATACAAAATTAATGAAATAGGAAATCAATTTTTACTAATGGAACCACAGATTTTATCATTGCCCCGCGACATATAAACAAACTGTCAGAATTCTCGATTAAAAATTAAGCCCCTTGGCTGTTAACAAACAAGCGCGACACGCCGCGGCAGGCACCGCCTTATCACCCATCTCCAGTCTAAATATCGCTAGGCATTAGGCATTATTATTAAGCAACGAATTTTCGTTAAGTACTTCACATCTTAATCTGTGACTTCTGTCAAATTAGTTATAACAATAAGTTATGTGTATAGAGTGCATAAATTATATCCACACTTGTAATTTTATCTACGGTGGTGTTTTGTATCGTGATTAAGTCTTATTTTAGTTAATTTTATTAAATTGTCTATTTATCGCAACCACTTTTTTTATTACAAAAAACGAAAGTAAACTTTATGCCGAAGCAATACGGTCGCTTCTTCTTTGGAGAACAGAGCAAAAAAATCGCGAATTCGTCATCGTTCAACTATTAACCGCTAGATGAAAGCACATTGATTGTTCAATATAAAATCAAAACGTTGTAACTTGCAATAATAAGTGTTTATAGTATTGAACTTTCAACGATGTGCCAACAGGCTAAAGTTTAAATTCTATTAACAGTCCAGATTTTTTTATTTCTTTTCAATTTGAAACTACGACCAATCAATATCAAGATTTCGTAGTGTTGAAAATTATTGATATGTGAGTTTTGACGACAGTGGCCCTGATAATAATTGTGGCTTAGGGCACTTCCATTGTTTTTTCTTCCGTGGGTATTTCCATTGAAATTTATCAATGAACAGGCCACATCTGCACAATAGCTTATTTTACAAAATAGAAGTTTAAAAATTCGCCGATCGAAATAACTTTTTAATGCTTAAATAGGAGAATATAAGACGTATGTATGCACATATTGTTTCGTGTAGTGCGTAGTATTTTTATGTTTTTCATGTGATAAAAGCACTTTTGACATATGATCTCGTATGTGGCTTTATTATAATATGAATTTCTGATTTAGTGCCATAATTTCGTGAGCATTAATTTAGTGTGTGACCTTGAGTATAAACCCGGTACATAAAATATCCACAGACAGAGTGAATTCGGTGTTTAGGCGTAATTCCGCCATTAGTTGCGGCTGCCCACCCTCGCAACATGCCACCACCTAGTGAAGAAGTACGTTTTAAAGCCGTTATACACAACTATGGAACGAACACAAAAGTAAGGCCTGGACCTATCAATTAATACCGTAAAAAAATCGTTTTTTTCTGTATGTCTACCCAGGGCTACCGCTCTTCCAACTGAGGTACAGACCGGGTCTAGGTCTGTGGTGGGTCTGTGGCTTTTACCCTGTGCTTTTACCTCTTTCAGGTTGTCTCGATTTATTACTATAAACTGCCTGTTCTGTGTGCCTGCCTGACAGTCATCTTCACAAAGTCACAAATTAATTTAATAACATTCCGGTCGATATTACGCAGTATATTAAATGTTATTATTACACAGCTTCTGTGTACTTGGCAAAAATCCGTAGTAGGAACCCGTTTAGTTCTTACAGGTTGTCTCTGCGGTTGTCTCTTGTCTCTGCTGTCTAAGTGGTTATTTTTTAATTAAGTTAGTTTTTAAAATTAACTATAGGAAAAATATTCAATACAAGCGCAGCCATTTTGCACGATTTAACCTACACTGAGTTCGCGGAGTAGTAAGTTAATTTATTTCCATTTTTATTAATAGCATGGTAGTAAAGCATCATCATATTTATTGCAAAACATTATATATATTTTCAATAAAAAATAAACATGCATTACCATTTTAATGGTTCTAGCAATAGGGCCGCATGTTATACTCTGTTTTTTTGCCTTTTGTTTCTTTTTTGTGCAGTAAACGTAAAACTATACAAAAAGAATGATAGCGAAAACAGACCCAATAATTATAAAATCGGCATAGAGCCGTTCATGAACTTTGCTGATATGATTTTACGTTTTTGTTACCAATTTAATTTTGTATATTTTTAGAAGTCGGGAATAAACAAATTGTAATACAATGTATTTTAGAATAAATGTAAGAACACAACGCAATTGATTCAGTTCGTCCATAGATTATAATAACGTTCTTGTACGTATGTTGTCTATGATATGTGTACAAATGTCATTGACTTACAAATAAATGGACGACGGGTCTAATACAAAAACCACGAAAAAAAGTCCCAAGTCAACCTATTTAAACGTAGTGACATGTATCTAAAGGAATATGAAAAAGCTAAAATGTTGAATTTAAATTGTAATGTCATCGCAGTACTGTCTAATTTTGCTTGCTTCGCTGTCAGTCGAACAAACGAAAACTAAAGCGTGAATGACGCTCTGTATACGATTTTAACGCCCTATAAGTTCGGACACTTTTTAGCGCGGACCCGACGTCCATATAATTGTAAGTCAATGACAAATATTTACTTCCAAGGAACAACCAAAATTTCTTAGGGAAATCTGCCTTACGAACGAGTAATAATATAATAATAATAGAGTTGTGACAATTGCAAGTGTAATTTGCTTACCCTATTACATGAGTATTTAATTACACCTATATATCTTGTCAAGGGTATTTAAATATATCTAATAAAGTAATTATATCTTTATTTTATAAAGATGTAATTTTCAGTTTCGGTCTAGGCAATGTCGTTGTATGAACTACAGAAAACGCCATTTTGGGCGTAGTTCTTCTAACCTCTTTGTTATTTTTTCGCCTCCATATCATTCGACGTCACGGTTGACAGATTACTTTTATACCCTGATGTGATGGCGCTACTATTGATAAGAAAAATCTTTAAAATTGCGCATCATCGTTAGGACCAACACTTAACTTATACAATACTACTTGCCTCTATTTTTTCTAAATAAGAAAAGGATTTGACACAAGCGCAGTTCAACTAAACAAGCAGAGATATTTTAGTAGCAGTAGAGCTCCTTATGAAAGAGTTCGTCCAGGGAAGTACTGCCACCGTATCAGTTTCTGCCGCCAAGCAGTAATGTCAGCATTACTGTGCCGGTTTTATAATAATAATAATAACGCACACACTCAACATAGCCCCGCACTAGGGAAACCCTGTGTCGCGGGTGCCATGGACACACACATAGACAACCACAAATTACACCCAAACTCACGAGAGAAATAAATGTAGGCCATACAAATATTTCTCCCGGCCCGGGAATCGAACCCGGGGACCTCTGCGTGGCAGTCCGGTATGGTAACCGTTCGGCCACGGAGGCAGTTGAAGGGTAAGTGCTGGTGAAATTACAGGCACATGGGACTTGTCAATTTATGTGTCAGGGTGACGGGCGCAGTGGCAGTGCGCCTCAGATCTTTGCGATTTAAAAAGCCGACTGTCTGTATATATATATATCGGAGCCAGTTATCACTTCAAACGTAATAGATAGACAGATAGATAAAAATTTATAGTGTTAGCACCACATACATGGAGAGCTTATAGGACAAAAATTAAACACATTAGCAAAGTAACAATTGGCGGTCTTATCGCTTACAGCGATCTCTACCAGACAACCTTAGGATGGAAAGAGACTAAACATACATATAGAAATTATTAAACAGAACATTATACTTGTAAATATACGGCTCATTAAAATGGGCCGTCGCCCGGCTGCAGTGCGGTCGACGCGCGGGCCGCCGCGTAGACCAAATTCAAGCCAGGCTAGCTCGCGTGCCCGGAATGCTCATTTAAATTAAAACGTAAAAGATAAAGAAATAGAGCGTATTTTGCTATGATAGTTAGGCGCACGCGGTCGCTGCGCGGCGGTAACGCGGACTCCGCTCTTCGACCGCGCGGGGTGAGCGCGATCGCGACGGTCTCCATGGCAGTGCCCCAGTGCCCCTCAGATCTTTGCGATTTAAAACTCTGAGTGGCACTGCAACTGCGGTAGTCTGTGCGTTACTTACTATCGAGCGCACGACTTGTATCTCGCTGTCGGAACACCTCCGTGGGCATAATCTACCTTGGTAAACTTGGAAGTCCCTACATAGGCTGCGGACTCAAGTCGACCGAAGCAAGGAGTGCATGCACGGGTGTGGTTACAGCTCGGAGAGCGCATGTCCGTGTGGTGTCTCTTCCCACAATACAGTGAATAACAACATCTCTCGCCAGGGCTGGTAACTGTAAAGATATCTAACTAGGTGATAAAACTTCTATAAGATTTTTCATAGATGGCGCTATGACTAAAAAGTCGTTGAAAAAACTAAATACAAAGATACGACGCAAGCACGTAGAAAAATTTGTTAGGTCCACTGATTCGTTCCGTGGCTTAGTTGGAATAGCGTCTGGCATGGTACGCTAGAAGACGTCGGTTCGAATCCGGTCGGATCGAAGGAATTTTTTATGAGTGTTCGATCTTTGTATTAATAATTATAACAAACTAGTGGAGTAAATTTACACAAAAAATAATTGAATATCGATGCAATAAAAATTTAAATACAATGATTAGCGACATCTCTAACCGGGGCTGGTAACTGTAAAAATATCTAACTGGGTGATTAAACTTTCATAAGATTTCTCATAGATGGCGCTACGACTAAAAGTCGTTGAAAAAACCAAATACAAAGATACGACGCAAGCGCATAGAAAAATTCGTGAGGTCCGCTGATTCGTTCCGTGGCGTAATTGGTATAGCGTCTGGCACGGTAAGCTAGAATATGTCAGTTCTCGAATCCGGCCGGATCTGAGTGTTCGATCTTTGTATTAATAATTATAACAAACTAGTGGAATAATTTCACAAAAAATAATTGAATATCAATTCAATAAAAAAATTAAAAAAACATGTTTACGCAATCCATATATAAATCGAATACAAACATTTTGAAGACGCTCAAGTTTATCTAGCTGGTCCTCCGAGGGATCAAGGTAGCTCGGCATAGTCGAGGACTAAAAGCAACAAAGATTGTGCTAGCGCAATTTTAGTAGTAGTAGGTAAGAAGTTACGTAGCCGCTTTAACGATGCAGCCGAAGCATACAACTTACGGCTGACAGCTTGTAGCTGCGGATCCTAACTCAGAGAATTGTCCATGATTATTCCCAAATTTTTTACCGTAAGGCTAAAAGGAATGTCAAAACCTTCAAAATTTATCTTAAGAAGTGCGCTCAAGTCTACTTTGGATAGTAATCAGGACTCTACTATCATCACCTGAGTTTTGATAGGATTAACAGAAAGTCCAAATGCCTCACTCCACTCCGTAACACGGCGCAGGTAATGTAACAGAATTTGGTGTATTGTTAACGTAATTTGCTTTACGAGAGGATAAATCTTAGTGTTTTTCTCTCAACGTCTCCCTTACCCTTTTTTTGGTGATGTGCAGATTACTAGAAACGGCAAATTCTTTTACGGCCATAACCCGACGATACGTATATATTTTAGATGCGAAAAAATGTTTTAATTTCCAAAATATATATCTATACAGTTTGTGAACACTAATGCATGACCGAAAGTACTTACAGCATTGTCGATAATACACTTATCGTTATTGCATGTATTGAATTAATGTGGTCTAGAACAAGCAGAGCGCAAGGGCGCATTCCCATTACGTCGTAACGTTTTATTTATCGCGACTGTCGCATTTAGCCTGTTCCCATATCACGACTATCTGTCGTGACTGTGTTCGTGGATGTTTATTTTATCGTTAAACGACTGTCGTATCTAGCAGTTCCTACTAGATCGGGTTCGGGGTCGAGATTTGTGTCGACGGTTCACGGCAGCCGCCTTGTCGTTTGAACGACAGAATCGTTTGAAGCTGCGATTATTTGTCGTCACATTTTTATCATGACGTTTTATTTGTCGTCTGAAAACTGTCGTTCTAGCTCGTCCCATTGTCACGACAGTCTGTCGTCGTAACGTCAAAAAAGTCGTGCACGACAATTTATCGTGTTGTTCTATGTGTTGACAACTTCATTTAAATATACAAGCCACGACCTAATGGAAACGCGCTCTCAAATGTACAGTTTAGTGCACTCAGCAGGTTAACCGCATTAAGGGGTTTATTAGTCTGGTAACATTAATATGCGGGTTACCAGTGGGTTTGCAGTGTTGCCACTTCAATCACTTCTAATTAACCATAAAACTTTAAACAGTTTTCCCGTTTAAATAACAGTTTCTTTGGTAAATTAAGAAGTGGTTTGTGTTAATACTAGACATAACTGGCTTTACCATATCAGTTAGCCGTGACCATAGGACCTAAAGAAGCTAACAAGTATATGTGATTTGGGTCCGAAAAACATTTCCAATACTTTCTACAAGTGCCTTTCTTTTGTCCCGATGTAAACGAGCGTACACTCCGTTACAATATTGTTACAGATGAAAAGTCGAGTCCCAAACAGATCTCCAGGGACACCGGGGCTCTAGAAAATGAAGAAACCGTTTTCTGAGGCTGTCAATGATAAACCCCTAGAGAAGTAAGGATGAAGTGGTTACTTAACGGGATTGGTTCTGCTGAATTAAGATTGACATGTCAATTAAAAACCTCATCATTTTAATTCTGAATTCTTTATTTTTATGCTTGTCTTGAAGTTATATAATTCAGTGATTTAGCAGCAGTAGTTGTACTTTGTGAAAGAATTCGTCCAAGAAAGTACTGCCACCATACCTACTTCTGCCGCCAAGTAGTAATGTTGTTTATCTTCTTCTAGGCGTGTCGACTGTCGTTTACTGAGATAGCATTATCAGTTGCGTTGTACGGGTCCTCGCGTGTGCAGGTGTAGGGACACGCAGGGCAGCGCAAAAGATGTGCCATTGTCACGGACATGCACTCTCCGAGCTGTAACCACACCCGTGCATGCACTCCTTGTTTCGGTCGACTTGGGTCCGCAGCCTATTTAGGGACTTCCAAGTTTACCAAGGTAGATTATGCCCAGGAGGGAGGTGTTCCGACAGCGAGATGTGTGACGCCGTAGGGTAATGTTTTTTATGATGTGTCCCTTGTGACGGGACAAGCAAGTCGTGCGCTCGATAGTAAGTGACACACTGACTATAGCAGTTGCAGTGCCACTCAAGAGTTTTAAATCGCAAAGATCTGAGGGGCACTGGGGCACTGCGGTCGAAGAGCGGAGCCGCGTTACCGCCGCGCAGCGACCGCGTGCGCTTAACTATCATAGCAAAATACGCTCTATTTCTTTAGCTTTTACGTTTTAATTTAAATGAGCGTTCCGGGCACGCGGGCTAGCCTGGCTTGAATTTGGTCTACGAGGCGGCCCGCGCGTCGACCGCACTGCGGCCGGGCGACGGTCCATTTTAATGAGAGGAATTTAAATGTTGTTGCATAATAAATAGAATTAAAGTACATGAAGGCGTCGTAACTGGGCGGTCGCCGCGCGAAAACTTTCTTCTCGTGTAACTGGGCGCTAACACTGATACATGAGCTAATAAATTTGTGTATGTTTGTCATATGTATATATTATAATCCTTTATATGTATATACAAGTGTACAAAATGAAGCCAAGAATTTTCTTGGAAAATTGTAGGAATAATGGCTCGCAGGCATGTCAGTAAGAGATTCAAGCAATAATAACCACGTCTTTACTTTTATATCTACATCAAACCGACTTAAAAGCATTGTGTTTGTGGGTTCCCCAAGCAAACTATGTATGTGGGTTCCCCAAGCAAAGTATGTTTGTGTGTCCGATCAGGTGCACGAATATCTGCTACAAGGCGACAGGCTGCTTACTGAAGGAAAGAAATTTAACATAAGTCATTTTGGTGGTTTTCGTCATTAACTCTTCAACAAAAAACATATTATTTTACGAAAAAAATATTTTTTTTTAAGTTCTTTGTACTAATTATTATAACCTATAAACATTATATCTACCCGTTACGGGTGGCTTCTGTAAGCATATACGTGATAATTTATAATTTATTTATGATTAGTTGGTTTTATTTCAGAATCACAAATAAAATTCAAATAATTTTCGGTATACAATACTACAGTTTATACTAGGTTAAAACAATACACAAAAACCAAAGTTGTGTTAACTCATCGTGAAACAGCGAGTATTTTCAGATCGTTTGTTTCACTTTTCGTTAAATTGAAACAAATGGAAGGTAGGCGATTACAAATCCAAAAAACATGAGGCCAAATCTGCAGATATTATTAATTCAATACATTCTTTAAGGAGTCAGAAATCATGTCTAGGATATATCTTGCTTCTGTATACTATATACTCTTTTTTGTGATACCAAGTGCCTGGACGAACTAATCATGTGCATTGTATGCATTACGTCTGTACCCAATACAATGTAAAAATAACAGATTAAGCTCTGCTGCATACGCAGTCCGTAGAATACATGAACTTACCGATGTTGCTACTTCTAGACTAGTTTACTTTAGTTACTTTCACAGTATAATGTCCTACGGGATTCTCATGTGGGGTAAAGCGGCAGATATACAAACCACATTTGTGTTGCAAAAACGAGCAATTCCTTCTGTGTACCATCTAGGCTCTCGGGTTTCTCTCAGAGAAAAGTTTAAGGAGACTGGTATCATGACTGTGGCATCGCAGTACATTTACTCAAATATTTTGTATGCCCGTAAAAATATACATAATTTCATTAAGAAAGAAGATATTCATAATATTAACCTTAGAACTAAGTCCATACTCACGGTATCACGATTTCGTTTAACTAAGGTGAACGATTCTTTTATGGGGAACTGTATACGCTTTTACAACAAGATTCCGGAGAATATATTCAGATTAACATTTCCTAAGTTTAAAACTTACATTAAGTATTTTAATTGAAAAGTCATATTACAAAATTGAAGAGTATGTTTTAGATAAAGAAGTATAGAAAGAAAACAAGAGTCTAGATTCCACACAATTATGATTCAAAGTATAGGTATTCCATAGCATTTAATTTTATTTGAAAAGAGCAATCCCTAAAGTTTCTCGACGTTCTTCTCAGGGAGGTCAGCGTAGTGAACGAGCAGTAGCTTAAAAAATAATGACGTTTTCAAGTGTAAAAATTTTATTACCTATGGAATAAATTATTATTTGACTTTAACTTTGTTCGCATCAATCAATCAAAAAAAAAAAATCAAAAATCAAAATAATCTTTATTTCATAGGTAAGCATTATTACACTTGAAATCGTCACAATGGTTAAACTCTACCGCTCATTCGTAAGGCAGATTCCCCTGAGAAGAATGAGCAAGAAACTCTAGGGGTTGCTCTTTGTAAATAACATTTACAATATTTTTTTATTTGAAACATCAGATTGAGACTACCTCCATGAGCTAAACGGGTTACTACCACGGATTTTTGTCATCCAAGTACGCAGAAGTTGTATAATAACCTTTAGTATAAAGTTTTTGTTTCACTATAGTTTTAAACCTCGTGAAAGGCAAATTTTGTATATCAACCGGAATCTTGTTATAGAAGCGTATACATTGCCCCTTAAATGATTGTTTGACTTTGTGAAGACGACTATCAAGAAAAGCTAGTTTATTTTTATTCCTCGTATTAATGTTATGTCTGTCACTATTTTTCATAAAGAAATTACTATTCCTTTTAACATAAATTATATTTTCATAAATGTATTGTGAGGCTAGTGTAAGAATGTTAATTTCCTTAAACTTATCTCTCAAAGATACTTTGGGGCCCAGATTGTAAATTGCCCTAACTGCACGTTTCTGCAGGACAAAGATTCTATTGATATCGGCGGCATTACCCCAAAGCAAAATGCCGTGTCTATGTTCTAGTGTGCTGTCAAATCCTATAGTCCTCCGAGACGTGGTGTTTATATCGACACCACATTATCACTTTAGAACGTCTCCACTTTAAATGCCTCCACTCCAATATGAACATCAGATGGTCCGATTGAGTGCGTAATACTCGTCCTGCGACGAGCCAATAACGATGGCGTTAAAGCTTATTTAATGCGTCGACAGCTTCGGTGGTGCGGTCACGTATCACATATGGCGGAGGACAGACTGGCAAAGTGAATCTTCTACTGGAAGTTCACAGTAGAAGAAGGGTAAGGGTGCTGGTGAAATTACAGGCACATGGGACTTGTCAACTTACGTGTAAAGATGACGGGCGCAGTGGTAGTGCCCCTCAGATCTTTGCAATTTAAAGCTCTGAGTGGCACTGTAACTGTTATGGACAGGCGTGTACCATCAGGTGCACGACTTGTTCGTCCCGTCACTTGATATTATAAAAAAAATTGTATATTTATAACCATCAGTGTAAAGTTTTTGTTTCACTATAATAATTATTTATTTATTTAATAGTTTATTGTACAGGAAAAATACAACAAGTCACAAAGAATACAAGCGAAATTAAAAACAAAAGGTTCTGCTTATTTCTAATAGAAATTTCTTTCTGCAGACCTAAATACAGGACACTATAACTAAAAGAACATGCATACGTGCACAACAAAACAAGGAAAAAAATAATATAATAATATTAAATTGTTATAAATTATATAAATACTTAGATAAATACATATTTTATAATATAATATCTAAGATATGGATGGAATAGTAGATAAATAATGCTCTTTAACTCTCACTTTAAAAATAGCTAACGATTTACTTTCGTGTACAGTAATAGGATAATTTTATAATTCTTGAGTGGTAAATTTTGATATCGACCGGAATCTTACAAAATACATATAATAATTTGTGATTTTGTGAAGACAGCTGTCAAGAACAGCCAGTTCATTCTTATTCATCATATTAATGTTATGTATGGCACTATTTAAAAAAAACACAATTCTCCCTAACATAAATTACATTTTCATAAATGTACTAGTGGCGCTAGTGTAAGAACGTAAAACGTTTAAACTTATTTTTCAAACACACTCTATTCTTTTCTTCCGATGCATTGACTTACAAATAAATGGACGACGGGTCTAATACAAAAACCACGAAAAAAATGTCCCAAGTCAACCTATTTAAACGTAGTGACATGTAAAGGAATATGAAAAAGCTGAAACGTTGAATTTAAATTGTAATGTCATCGCAGTACTGTCTAATTTTGCTTGCTTCGCTGTCAGTCGAACAAACGAAGACTAAAGCGTGAATGACGCTCTGTATACGATTTTAACGCCCTATAAGTTTAGACACTTGTTAGCGCGGACACGACGTCCATATACATAATTGTAAGTCAATGTTCCGATGGCAGTATTATTATTTTATATGACGTTTGTGGTTTTTCAGATTTTGAAAGTCAAAGTCGATTTTTTATCATGAAAACTTTGAGAGCACGTCACTCTGTATCTTTTTAAAGTTTTGTGTAACTCGAAAAAACATCTCACACATTATAAGATTCTCAACCAGTTCGTCTAAGTAAAATAAGGATATGTCATTATTAACGGTAGTTTTAATCAAAGATGAAAGATTTAGAATGTATAATATTGTAACCAATACCGAATATTCGTACGTACGAAAATTGGCACGAAACAAACCATTTATTAAATTCAGTTCCGATAAATAATTTTTTGCAATTAAATAAAAAGGTACTTTAGTTTCAAAGTTCAAAATTTAATTTTACGACGTAACGAAGAAAGTAATTCTTTATTTTACCTCAGTTTTAGTAACTCTTGTTATTTTAATTAGTTTGCAAATTTAATGATAAGTACTAGATTGAGTTTGTTAGCGTTCACGAGTAATGTTGCAGACGGCTATTGGACGGGGCAGATATATAAATATTTTTAGTCATTTTCTATCACTCATTGTTTATGTATTTTTTGCCTATGGTTTGATCGTTTCTGTATTTCTGCTTAGCTAGTTTTTCTTTATTTAAATTAATTATAATTTTATTTTGCTTACTTTGACCCTAATTGTCCCACTACTCTGTAACAAGCAAACTACATAATAAGTAGGTCGTTTTCATTAGATATGATATTTTATTCTATACGCTTAGAATGTAATGTAGCATTTCCTTTGATCTTCTACATAAAGAAGTGAAAAATTGTGCTTTCGTGAACTTAAAATTTATGTTCAGCATTAATGAAAATTACCTACACGATAATTTATTGGTTTTTTTTCTTATTTTTTTCTCCTGGTTTTTATTGGTATTCCGTATTCCACCAAATAGCAAACAACAGGCGGAATACCGAATAGAAACCGAATATTCGTTTAAACTCTAGTTTAATGTCGTAACATTGTAAGTGCCACTGGCGTATGTCGTTAGAAATTGTACAAAACGCACGTGCTATCGCTTAAACTTGCTAAATCCCATAAATCTCTCATGGAATGGAGCCGATAATATATCGCCGCCTTTAACACTAATGGACGTAACTAACAATGTGGACGATAACGGATTGTTTACACACAATAACTTTTTTGTCGATACTTGATCGTCGGCGGGCGTGACATTTGATACCTGTTACTTTTCTAATCAGTTGGTACCTTTTTTATTGTTTATGTTACGGGCGACGATAAGACACGTTTAATATAAACACTTGAAACTCAAGAACCTAACATGGGCGATAACAGCACTTAAGTAGCTTTTGTTTAGACTACAGTTATGATAGTATTACGACGACTTTATTTGTTAATTTCTGAGTGCACTGAACACTTCTGAGAAATTTTCATAGTATTTTAGGCTTTAACTTCCAACTTTTGTATATTCACTTTATTAAGAAACAAAACATAGATAAAGATGACAAGCATTTAAATACCTATCGATTAACATATGAAAATAATGTGTAACTATTTTTAAAATAAATTAATAACAGTTGCGGGTAGCGACGAAAATCGCGAAAATTTGCGAAAATGGCGTAAAAAACCTATAAGTCGCGAGGAAGAAAATTGACGAATCCTATCACAACTCACAATGTAACGACCTAAGAAAGGTTTTAATACAACCTTTAGAGAATAAAGTTATGTGTTTGAGTGATATTTTACTCCAAAAATCATTTTAATAGTGAATAAGTTTTTTTCCAAAAAACAATCACTAGGTGCAATGACCTCCACTTTGACGACCTTTTTTCCAATATGATTGTGATTCCAATAAGATTGTGATTCCAATAAGATATCAAATGTTAAAGTTTTAACACCATCTAAAAAAGCACATCCTAACGATAATTTTGATATGTAACAATTACAGAAATTAATTAATAATGTCATCTATCACAATTAAAGTCTTCATCAAACACTAAACGTCAACAATCCAGCCAAAGTTTTTTTTCACATTTTTTTCTGATGTAAGGACGCATCGTGCATATTTTTTGTTTATACTAGAATATCGAGTATTTAACAGTGAAATACTAGTAAAAATTTGGTGTTAATACGTGTGGTAACACCAAAGTTTTTTGTAAAACAGTTCACCAATCGGGTACTGTAATTTACTGGTAATTATAGCTAAAAGGGACGTTCGACCGAAAAAATGAAGTATTTGACAGTTTAGTGGTAGGGAAAAACTCCGGCTGAATTGACAATCTATCAATGCCACATATTCTTAATTTAAATTTGCAATAGAGCGTCAGTTCTATACGATGCCGATAGATGGCGTTAGCCATTTTAAGCTATTAATAGAATAATAATAATTATATTCTGGGATGCATTTTAGCTATTTCTACTGTCAAGCAGTAATGCTTTGAAGGTGCTGGTGAAATTATTACCATATATGTATCCCACCTTATAAACAAACGAGGGTTATGAAATAATAGGCTGAAAAATTTTAATTTCGACATTGAAATGTGCTCTAATTGATTTTTTTAATTATAATTTATGCTGTCAGTAGCAGAATGGCTGTATACATCCAAATAATGAAAGAAAAACAAAACACCTTTTTTATTAACAACACTCTCTGTCTTTGATGATTTCCCGTCACTCCTTCTCAAACCCATCGAGATCGTCTTCCTTTCTCGGGCACCCAAAAAGTGACGACGTTCGCCCACTTCTCGAATTGCATCCGTCTAACGTGGCCCATAATTCCATTTGTTTTTCTCCCCACATCCATAATACCAGTTAATGAGTTACCAGACAGAATTTTCAGAATTTACGCCTACACAAAAATATTTACCAGAGATAATGATGGTATCGACAAAGCAAAAGTTGAGTATGTACTTGTCGGTTTTCATGTAGGTTTAAATAACGCCGAAAAAAAATGGAAACAAATTTTTTAAATAAATAAGGCCTCATCAAAGTTAACGAGATTCGTTGAATTTGGCAACATATTTACAAAAATAAACGATGATAAAAAATCGATTTGATATAAAAATACTTCTTGTCATCATAGGCAAGGTTGACCAAATGTGAAATGGACAAAAATAAATATACCTAAAACGTCTGATTTATATATGCCAAAATAACATGTTCTTTGGTTTATTAAACCTTGTTATTTGGGTATTAAACTAACTGCTGCAGAGAGCTGCGGTAGGGGCACTTTATAAAATGCAATATACTATAGAACATATTCTCCACTAAATAAAGTATACATTTCTTCAAACAACAAAAACAAAAGAGTAAAGCCGCGGTACGTCGCCTACGTCAGGTAAAGGTCGGCGACGCAGCGCGAAGTCACTAAGCGTCGCGTCGGCGACTTGTTCCGCCTCCAGCAAGGCAAAGTGTAACTTAGATTCTCAACAATAAGGTATATTTTTTTGAAAGGCATATTGCGTGGTAGATGCAATGTAGTATAGAATTTCATGTTTACTAAACAAAGTCGATATTTCTTTGAAAGCAAAGCAAAAAGCAGCGCTGCGTCGCCCTGCGCCGCCGACCGTCGCCTAGCGGCGCCGACGCAGCGCGGCTTTTCTCTTTTGATAGAATCAATATGTACTTTATTCAGTATATAATATGTTCTATATTATAATGCATTTTATAAAGTGCGCCTGGCGTAGCTCGACGTCTCCCGCGGCCGCTTGCTGCCGCCTCTACTGTGATCGTGTAGATTATTCATGCAAATAATATTGCATGGATGAGAAAGTCCAGGGTTTCATTACCGGTAGAACCAATTTCGGAAATGTACTTTTCTAAAGTGTTTTTGGCCTAAGTGTTGTGGGTAGTGCTGCGGAGCGACTTTGTAGGTCTTGGTTCACGGTTCGACTGTCGGTAGAACCAATTTTGAAAATGAACTTTTTCTAAAGTGTTTTTGGCCACCTAGGTATTTTGGGTAGTGCCGCAGAGCAAACTTCGTAGTCTTATGCTCCGAGTTCGACGCCCGGTAGAACCAATTTGAAAATGAACTTTTCTAAAGTGTTTTTGGTCTAGGTGTTCTGGGTAGTGCCGCGGAGCGAACTTTGTAGCTCTTGGTTCCGGGTTCGATTCCCGGTAGAACCAATTTTGAAAATGAAATGTTTTTGGCCGCCTAGTTATCTTGGGTAGTGCCGCGGAGCAAACTTCGTAGTCTTATATTATATTCGTAGTAGTAAATTGCATTTTATTGCGCCTACCGCAACTCTCTGCAGCCCGCCGTCGGTTACTGCATCTTCGTTTTCTTCGTTTGTTTAATGAAATGTTACCTTATTTTGTTGAGGATAAAATTTATCTTGCATTGCTCGCTTGAATGCAGCCCGCTCCGCGTCGCGTAGCGTCTACGCGATATGAATCAAGCCTAGGGTAGTGAGTTTCTCAAGTCATGTTACTGCTGTACTCTTTAATTTGGTCGCATATTAGCTGTCATTTTTTAAAGGCTGGATTTTAGGTTGTTTATCGTAGGAAAATTGTTTAATGTTAAATGTGTTATTTATTATTAAAAATCTTTAATTAAATATCATGTTTATTATAATTATTAATACAAAGATCGAACACTCACAAAAAATTCTTTCGATCCGGCCGGATTCGAACCGACGTCTTCTAGCATACCGTGCCAGATCTCACGAATTTTTCTGTGTGCTTGTTGTCGTGTCTTTGTATTTGGTTTTTCGACGACTATTAGTCATAGCGCCATCTATGAGAAATCTATGAAAGTTTTGTCACCCAGTTAGATACCTTTACAGGTACTGATTATTTATTGATAATATTAAACTATTACAAACTAGATAAATACATATTTCATAATATAATACATATAAAATGGATGTAATATTTGTTACATCAATCACAATCATCACAATTTAAAAGTAACCAACGATATACTTTCCTGAACAGAAATAGGAAGTGCGTTCCAAAATCTGACTGCATGAACAGAGAAAGAGTGTGAATAAAAACCGGAATTGAAGGAAGGAAAAGATAACTGGGACCTAACGAGAGACGGACAGGGTTATTTAGAACCGTCTTCAAAAACTTTATTATAATTTTACAATAAGTAACTGGGTAATACCTCATAAAATAGTTCAATACGGTTTGTTTACATTTAGTTAAATACATAAACCGTTGTAGTATAATAGTACTAAACTGCCGCGCAATGTGTGTACCAGTGTGTTCTGCTCTAATTGAGCAGCAATTACTCTGAGCTACGGCCGTTTTGTCACCACAGCGCACACATACAATACAATATTTTTATTTTTGTTTGTATTTTTTGTTATTAATTTTTATTTTTATTCTCTTGTGTTAAGCGCAGGCCACATCGCCTTTAACTCTACCTCTGTAAACAGATGTATGAAGTTTAGCTTCGTTCGCGGTGGATATACACTAATTAATATACGGTGTGACAACAAAACCCCTGTATTCAAAGTACTTTACATATACCAATGTTTTTTTTTTGTATGAGTATATCAACTGAACTAAATAGAACACATACTATACAGTATACATGTACAAATAGCTGTAATTTCGTTCGTAAAAAATAAATTCTGCAATAAAAGCAGTGTCCCTGCCGCTCGACCCAAACAAAACGAACCGAATCAGTACGGGAAAAATTTGAATTCGAGGTGATGAAGCATCGATTCTTAAGAGGAAATAAACACCATGAAGAAAACTTAGCCCTTTTTACTCATGCCCTTAGATTTCCATAGTAGGCAGGGCAGGCAGCGAGTTTTTCGATCGTCACTTAACACGATACTGACAAACCTCTCTTGCTTCACTTACAGTCATCAATCTTTTTATACAGGCCTCCTTATTCTTTTCCCTCCAGCCTTTTTAAGAGCACTCAATTTAATCTAAGAATGTTCTTCGTGGCCATTATCTTCCAATGATGCCTTCCACGTTAACTCAATACATATAATTATTTAGTTAATCTACATTCATTCATCCGCTACATGTGCCCAAACTAGTTCAACATACCTTTTTCTATTTTTGTCACTACATCCTCTTTCAAATCTGATTGTTTTGGGATCACAGTATTCTTCACTCTATCACATAACCGCACATTGCATTTTTCTGATGGATTTCAAACTAAACTCTCGTGCTTCTTCTGTCATATCCATGGCAACGTCCCATTCATTAGCATTGGTACCAACACAGTATTATGTATGCAGTATGTGGTAGCAGTAGAGCTCAGAACTTTGCGATTTAAAGCTCTGAGTGGCACTGCAACTGTTATGGACAGGCGTATAGCTTACCATCAGGCGCACGCCTTGTTCGTCCTCACACTATGTATATGTATACCATTTGTTTCCAGTACGTCTTGTGCGCCCTGGGAAATATTCGGCAAGTACCTTACGCCGATTGGAAAATCCATTCACCCCGATGGCAAACATTAAAGTGTATGCCATCGATACGATAAAAAGAAGTTACGTTTATTCATTTTTCACTGCTTTTAATATTTTTCGACGATGTTGCATGTCTCTTGTATGTGATAAACAAATGGTTTAAATATCTTCTGTATTTATACTCATGCCACACCTGCTGATGTATGATAATTCGGTAGACTAAAGCCGGGTACTCACTAGCGAGCTGTAACCGTAACCGTAAAAAGTATAAATAATAACGCACACACTCAACATAGCCCCGCACTAGGGAAACCCTGTGTCGCGGGTGCCATGGACACACACATACACAACCACAAATTACACCCAAACTCACGAGAGAAATAAATGTAGGTCATACAAATATTTCTCCCGGCCCGGGAATCGAACCTGGGACCTTTGCGTGGCAGTCCGGCGTGGTAACCGTTCAGCCACCGAGGCAGTTAAATCTTCCCTTTTACAGTGCCGAAGCGGCTACGAGCGGGTAGATCCACAAGTCGAAATCGCAAACAGTCGCCAGACGCGATTCCCCGACCGCCCGCTGTACGCTCGCGCGTTCATATAGAACCTATGCGACGAGGCGTTGTTGTCCGTACACTATCTCATCCACCGGCTCCGCTTGTTGAGCAAATTTGGTTATGCGCAAATGTCAATGGGAAAAAGTTACTGGTAGGTACTGCATACAGACCGCCTTGGCTTAGCGTAGATACATTTGTAGATGCTTTCGCTGAGAGTTTGAGTTGTTTTTCATGGTGCAATAATGTGGTATTTTTAGGAGACTTTGACATTAACCTCTTGAATATTACAGATAGTAACACCAAAAAGATATTAGACTTTCTGACAAGCCACAAATTGAACCAATATGTAACTAAGCCAACGCATTTCACACAATATAGCGAAACACTCATTGACACCATAAGCACCGACGTGGACAATACTGTGGTAACAGTTCACTATATACCCGAGCTGAGTCGACATACCTTTATCACCTGCACGTTAAATATCATGAAGGCAAAACAGGTACCAATACGGATTATTCGCAGAAATCTTCATATTATCGACTATGAAACAGTTCAATGTGGATCTGTCTACCATAGATTGGATGAGTGTAAGCCGCATAAAGGATATCAATGACATGGTGAGGCAATTCAATGGACGTTTGGTGGGATTATTCGATGTTCATGCACCCCTCCGGATGTTACATGTCACACAGCGCCAGTACCCGTGAATTATCTATAAAGTGAAACAACTTATGAAACGTTGTGATGTGGCACATACTGCAGCACGAACCAGCGGCACTGACTCGCAAAAGTCTTATTATAGGGATCTCAAAAAAATAGTCAATGAAGTATTGACAACTGAAAAAAAAGCTTATTATAATCATTATATAAACAAATAAAAAGATTCTCGAATGTTATGGGCACATATTAAAAAACTGTTAACATAAAAAGAAAACCGGAGCTACCTACACACATCTTTAACGATCCTGACGTAATAGACGACCATTTTCTAAATGTGCCCGGTAGTCTACAGACATCACAATCAAACATGACATATTTTAAGCAAAATTGTAATATCACCACTAAATTATTACTTAAGACAGTAGAAGAAATTGAGGTCCTCCAAATCATACTGTCCTTGAAGTCAAATGCGGTTGGTCTCGACGGGATTTCACTGGACATGTTACTGTTGTCTTTGCCTCTCATAATACCTGTTATTACGGCTCTGGTGAACAGATCTATTGAAACCAGTACGTTCCCAACGGACTGGCAGCATGTAGTCATAAGGCCCATTCCTAAAAATAATAACCCATTCACCTTGAGAGATATTCGGCCTATGAGTATACTGCGTTGTGTATCGAAGGTCCTGGAGACACTTGTAGTAAAACAAGTAACAGACTTTCTAGAAAGTAACGAAATCCTTCCCACCGTACAATCTGGATTTAGAAAAAAACATAGTACGACAACCGCTATGATCAAAGTTGTTGATGACATCCTATCCGGACAAGACAATGGTCAGGGCACTTTGCTGACGCTACTGGACTTCTCTAGAGCCTTCAGCTTCATTAATGTTAACCAGCTACTATCTAAATTATATTACTATGGATTTGCTGACTCCACAATCAAATGGTTCGACAGTTATCTGCAAAATCGATCTCAGTGTGTCGAAATTTGTGATCAGAGTGGTTCTAAATTCTTTCGAAAACACGTGAGGTCACGCGCGGAGTGACACAAGGTTCAATTTTAGGTCCTATCCTCTTTATAATCTACTGCGCGGATGTGATAAATCAAATTAAATTCTGTAAGTATCATATGTACGCTGATGATATACAGATTTATATATCATGCAAACCATGTGATACGACCCACGGACTGCCTAGCAAGATAAAGAAGGCGCCGGTTTGTCAACGTTAGGCGCTCATTGATGTAGAACGGTCGTGGTTCTGACTTCAGACCCAGGCCCTCAGTGGTGAGATTACGACGTACACGCGCCGCACGCAGCATGGCAACACGCGTATCTGGACGGGTCAGCCGCAGGACAAGCGACCGCGCACCCGCCTCGCGCCACTGGGTAACCGCGCGCGCGCACCCTACCACTTCATGCTCGTCCAGCTGCAAGCCGAGCTTAGCGGCACAGGCCAGCGCAATGTGGATGGGATTCTCCCCATTTTCCTCCGCCACGCCGCTGAGCTCGACCTCATTCAGAAGCAGCTCCTGATTGCGATCGTTTAAATCTTGCTGCAAGCTCTCCACATTCGTTTCCAGCGCCTGGATGACCTTAGCAAAACTAGAGTCAGTCCCAGCACCACCCTCTCCTTCAATATCGTTTGCATCGTTTCCTCCACCTTATCCAGACGATTCCCGCAGGAGCGCACCATCGATCGTAATTCAAAAAGGTCCTGATGCAGGCCTTTCAGCTCCTCTCTGGTCTGACTCATCTCCAGGCGAAAAGGTCGGAGTTCACAAGCGAGGCTCGGTTCCTCCGAATCTCCCGCAGTCTCACATAGCCTCCGTGAGTCAGTGTTCTGGACTTTTGGAGAGCTCCTTCGTACGTCCTACATTTTGGCAGGAGTGTTATCCTGGTTGCTCCTGGGCATTCTGGATTTACAGTCTAGGCAGGCCCACGATGACGGCATAGTGTCATTTTTGCGCAATCCTACACATTCTCTGTGATATTGTTTTTTACACATAGGACATGCGACATTTGCGCCCTTTACCGTTGCGTTGGTATAAATTTGCAACACGCACTGCACTTAACCGTCATATCGAACGCAGATAAGGACAGTAGGGTCACGAGGATCCTCACTCAAGAGTGCGATGAATTTCCGCGAGGGGTCGCTGTACCTACTCTGATTTATGACACTGACGGAATGTTAATGTATTTGGCGATATTTAATGTTTTTTTTTGTTTATATGGTACCTTATGAATTTATTAAATAATAAGTATTACTGATGTGAAAAATGGTTTTAATGTTGTAAATCTCGTGATTATTTCCACTCCCGTACTATAGTATCGACACTGAAACTGGGGGTCCACTCTCGTCTTCTTCCGACATCCGTCCGAAACAATTACTGTCAAATAAGTAATATTCGACAAAATGAAAAGGCAAGTATCCAGTATGAAGCTTCATTCGCATCACGCGTCTTTTCATTTGGTCAAGTATTGCTTATTTGGCAGTAATTGTTTCAGACGGACATCGGACGGAGATCGAGAGTAGACCCCCTGACACGGTTCTTTATTTATAAGTATTATTTGTGAACAATACTGCTTACTATTTTTATTTTGGAAATAAGCGAGCGACACTCAAAAACGCAAGTAGGCACACAGACGTACGTGACGCCACTCGCACACGCGAGTGTACACGCACCCGCGCCCGCCGCCACTCTGAATAACGCCTTAAATATAGAACCGTTCACACGGTGATTGCCCTGCAAAAAAACGGACACAGCTGTATACCTTTATCGAATACGCAACGGACTTGTCAAGCAAATCGTATGAACTTTAAAGTATTCGGTGTGCAATGGCGCATAGTATTAATGCATCTCTTTCACACGGCGCAAAGTCATACGTTCTCTATAGAATAGTCACTGAACAAGCGGTGTCTAATATTGAAGTATTCGTATTTATTTTTGGTAACCTCGAATTCTCCACACGTTTTAATAAATTGTCAAAACTGCCTACCGATATCCGAAAAAAAATGTTTTTATCATTTCTCAGATTTTTGTACAATTTTTCAAATGTGTTTGTACGCACTGCTTCTTGATTCATTGAATGAACCCAATACCTTCCGTTCTTCCGGCGGCAAAGCCGTTGGCGTCTTCTAAGCCAATATAAAAGTGCAACAAAGCGTGGATCCATCACAGATGTGTTCTCATGGCGATTGCTGTGTGAATACTACGGCTATCAGTCTTTTAAACGCATGAAAATATATCGTGTCTGTTCCCGCTGTTTATAATCGAATACGTGTAGGACAATGCCGAGTGAACCAATGCTAACCGTTGCATGATATGCAACAAAAAATCATAGTGTGTTCGCGAGCTTGCCGCGAGCGGAACGCGTGTGGTTCGCAGTGAGCCGTCTGATTAAACACTGTTTCAAGCGTACACACTAGAACCTCGTTACTGTATCTGTCACGTTACAGTTACAGCTCGCTAATGAGTACCCGGCTTAAACTGTTGGCGTAAAGTGAACCATGATTTAACGTGTCACTCTGTATGTAGTCGATTCCATTATTCCGCGGTGGCATTTTCAATCGTACATTGGTTTTCCGCCGAGAGTTTCCAATAAAATTGAAACGAACAATCGCGAAAACCCACCAATTCGCTGACTAAATTACAAAGAGAAAAAAACGTGGCTGTGCGGAAAATGAAAAAGAGTATTGTAACGTGAGTTGGTTTTTTTCGCGATATTAATTTCATGCAGAATTGAGCAAGTGCAAATATTCCACTCATAACACCTGATGTAAAAAAACGGTACTGTTGTTCCGTTAATGGTACTAAAGTAAATGAACAATTTAACCCGGCTATCAGATGGTTTTTTTGGAAAGAGCTCTCAAAATCCAGAAATTCTGAATTAACATAAAATTTTTTTCACCCACAATTTTCAGAAAATCCGTAGGAATGTTTAAGATTATGTAACGTAAAACGGAATGGAAGCCAGTGGAACTGAATCCCACGAAACGGAACGGCTTTTTATATGGTTTTTTGTAAGAGGCAGAATGACGGGCGTACTTTAACGGATCTTGACAAATTTGGTATCAGAAAAATGCACCCAAATTGTACCCTATTTAGTACCTCTCCTTAATTTTTTTTTTAATAATATCTAGTGACGTGAGGAATAAGTCGCGCGTCTAGTGGTAAGCTACTCGTCTGTCCATAACAGTTGCAGTGCCACTAGGAGCTTTAAATCACAAAGATCTGAGGTGTACTGTAATTTCACCAGCACTTACCGGTAGGTACTCCAAAACTGAAACGCAGAAATGTTCACATTAGTGCTTGTCGGGAGAAATAGGTAAGCTGACAGTACTTCTAGACGAAGTCTGTCACAATGAGTTCTACTGCTACTTAAAGATTCCTCCAATCGACTTGAAATTGGATATACTATGGAAATCCGATGGCTATTTCGATTGATAGATCTGACGCTGCAACCAGGATAGTCTTCAGACTGCCCAACTCCTGAACTACTTACATAAAATATCTGTTATAATTATAAATATCTGTCTGATATTTTTTTGTTATACTAAGTGATGCGACGAACAAGTCGTGCGTGTCCTTAACAGTTGCAGCGCCACTCAGAGCTTCAAATCGCAAAGACCTGAGGGCCACTGCCACTGCGCCCATCACCCTGGGACATAAGTTGAAAAGTCACCTGTGCCTGTAATTTCAAAAGCACCTTTCTTACCCTTCAAAAACGGAACGCAGGAATGCTCTCACATTACTGCTTGGTGGTAAAAATAGGTAAGGTGGCAGTACTTCCGTGGACGATCTCCTACACAAGGAGCTCCACTATTAGTAAATATACTATTAGGCTCATTGAATTATTCTCGACGAGTTGACTTTTAAATCGCGTAACGGTTATTTTTAAATCATGAACAACCTACTAGGGTTATATTACTGACATCTTAAACAACAACTTTTGTTCCATTTTCTCAATTTGACTGTTCTTAATAAGACTGTATTTTTTGTGTATGTTACGCGATTTCTCCGGCATTTCTGAACCGATTTTGATGATTCTTTTTTTGTTGGAAAAGGGGTACTTCCATAGTGGTCTCATTTCATTTTGAAGGAAATCATCCACCTCAAAGGGTGGCTGTACACGCATGAAGATTCATTTTTATAAATAGCGCCTAACTTTAATTTAGGAGCAATTACTTTTAGCAATTATTTAGTTGATTTTGCTATTACATCAATTCAAGGCGTTTTTCCCTCGATATACTTTGAGTAGTGTCGTAATGAGAACCTATTTTTATTATCTCCAGTATCAAGTTCTGTATAGTGGCGAACTAGGGGATATTTCAATGAAACTTAGCCAATAGACGTAATTCCACGTACTTTTGAGGTCGGTTTTTTTAGTACTCTGTACTGAGATTATCTCAATTTGACTGTTCTTAATAGACTGTATTTTTTGGTGTATGTGTATGATTTCTCCGCCATTTCTGAACCGATTTTGATGATTCTAGTTTGTTGAAGGGAGGGTACCTCAGTATTGGTCCCATTTAAATTTGAAGAAAATATTCCACTTCTAAGTGTGGCAAATTAAGGGATGAATCCCGTTTCGCAAACTGTCCGATAATCGATTTCTGTAAACGTTGATGTAATTGTACGAACTTTTACATACAATACATATTAAACCAAACGATAAAAGCTTTATATACAGTATACAATTGTCCCCCACTTCCTCCACACAAAAATTTGATAAATACATCGTCATATTGTACAAACTTCTGAAATTATATATTGGCTGCGCTGCTTCACTACGAATACAGGATCGTTATTATTTTTCCACTAGCAATAATCATTAATATAGTAAAAATTAATATAATAAATAATGAATGATGAAATTTCAATTTTAAAAGATCTTGATGAAACTAACATAGCGAATTCCGTTAAGTGTGACGTACAGGAGCTTAAAAAATACATACCACCAGTCAGGATGGATCTTACGGTCGTATCACAGAATATCAGGAGTGTCTATGGGAACTTTGATGATCTCATGCTGACAATGTCACAGTTGAACACGGAGGTTGACATTCTGATCTTAACTGAATGCCGCTTAAGCTCACACAAACCCACTCCCCACCTAGCCAACTACACTGTGGTAACAACTTCAAACAACTCAAATCAGAACGATGGGGTTGTGGCCTATGTCAAAAATGACCTTAACGCCAGAGTAGGAGAAATTGCAATTGATCAAGCGACATGCTTACAAATAAAATTGGCAAATACTATAATACTAGGAATCTACCGCTCCCCCTCTAATAGTAACGCGTCTAATTTTATTAACTCTCTAAACACTCACCTAGAAACCATAAAATCTTCCAATAACATAATAATAACGGGCGATCTCAACATTAACCTCATCCCACGCGAAAAGGAATCATTATACGTAGCTTCAAATAGACAGCATTATTTAAATATGCTATCTACTCACATTATCTTGCCGGGTCACATCTTGCCTACCAGAGACTCCAACTGTCTAGATCATTTTATGCTAAAAATGAATAAGAAAGTATCAGCTTACATTGCTGTCCTTAATACGTCTATTACAGATCATAATACCATATTTCTGGCCCTTATAAATAATAAAGTCACCCGCACAGGACTCAAACATAGTGTAAGTTATGACTACGATGAAGCTATAAGAAATCTTAAAAACAAGCATGTAGAAAATCTCCTATTTAGTAACGATCCTTATTTTGTTATTGAACAGTTAACTTATAAGCTTAGTGTTTCTCTTGAAAATTGTAAAATCATTAAGCCCATTCCGAAAAGCAAACGCAACATAAAGCCATGGATTACCCCTGGAATCTTGCGTTGTATAAAGAACCGTAACAAACTCCAACTTAAATCTCGAGCTAATAATCACGATGAGATCCTGAAAGTCACATTTAAGCGTTATCGTAACTTTTGTAACAATTTAATCAAAAAATTGAAACGTAAATATGAAAGAGAACTTTTATCTCTAACTAAAAAAAACCCTCGGTCACTTTGGAAAGCAATAAAATCAATAACTCATTATAAATCTACTAAAACAGATAACATCGAGCTACTAAACGCACAACAATCCCCGGACAACTCTGTTAACTATGTGAATTCCTTCTTTGCTGGAATTGGTAAATCTCTGGCCGAAGATATCCTTGTCAAAACAATACCTAATAACGGCCACTCTGAGGACCAGGCTGACCATGTACTGTCCTCATTTGCTCTGCTAGATACTGACCCTCAGGAGGTCAATAACATTATTATGGGCCTGAAATCGAATAGTGCACCTGGAAATGACAATATCCCTGCCAAGTACCTAAAATCGGTTAGAGATGAGGTAGCCCCCGTGATTAGTCACTTTATTAATCTCTGTTTCTCTGAAGGTGTATTCCCAGAACCATTAAAGAAATCCATTGTAACACCTGTGTATAAGAGTGGTGAGAGAGACATGGCCAATAACTATAGGCCTATCTCGGTTCTTCCAGTAGTATCCAAAGTCATGGAAAAAATAATTAATAAGCGATTGATAGCTTATCTAAATAAATTTAACATTCTTTCGGACTCACAGTATGGCTTTCGCCAGGGCAGATCTACTGAGGATGCTATTCTAAAGCTTACTACGACTATTACTAACTACGTAGATAAGGGCAAAAAATGTCTTGCTGTATTTCTAGACTTAAAAAAGGCATTTGATACCGTCTCTCTCCCCATCCTTGTACACAAATTAGAAAGAATAGGAATAAGAGGACAGCCACTAAAATTGCTGAATGACTACTTACATGGTCGAACTCAACAAGTGAGGCTTGGAAATTACGTGAGTGACGAGGCGGATGTTACATATGGTGTGCCTCAAGGAAGTGTACTCGGCCCGACGCTATTTCTCACTTACATAAACGGATTGACTAACCTCACTGTTGAACATGGACACATTCTATCTTATGCCGATGACACGGTCCTTGTATTTGAAGGCTCAACCTGGGAGTCGGTGTTCGAGAGTACTGAACTGGGTCTTCGCAGGGTATCTGAGTGGCTAAAAAGAAACCTTCTGACATTAAACATTGCCAAAACTAACTATATGTGTTTTACTAAATACACAAGTACTCAACCACAAAAAGACGTCATACTTAAAGTACATACTTGTAACAATATAGTTAGTCCTCAGTGTAATTGCATGGAGGTACAGAGAGTTGCTTCTACCAAGTATCTAGGCATCATGCTGGATCAGCGCCTGTCGTGGCACTCACATATTGAATATGTAAATGGCAGAATTAGAAAACTGATTTGGCTTTTTAAAACACTAAGACACATTGCTGACAAGACATTACTTGACCAGCTGTACATTACCTTGGCGCAATCTATAATGAGTTATTGCATTGTCGTGTGGGGTGGCGCAGGTAAAACTAAGTTTCTGGAAGTGGAGAGAGGGCAGCGATGTATCCTTAAGGTGATGTATTCAAAATCATACAGATTCCCTACTAATGAACTTTACCAATCTTGTGGTCACCTCTCAATGAGGAAACTATACATTCTGTTGGCTGTACTAAAGGTTCACAGGTCCCTTCCTTATAACCCTCTGCTTGTGTCTCGTAGACGGAAAAATGTTGTGGTACCACAACCAATTTTCAAATCTGTATTCGCTAAAAGACAATTCAAGGTAAAATCTACACTCTTGTATAATATTGTTAATGAAAAAATAAATATTTACCACTTGAACTTGTACAATAGTGAAGCGGCGTTGACAGATTGGTTGCTGACACTTGACTTTGAAGAAACG
>NW_020653900.1:9971720-10003682 GCF_003589595.1 Hyposmocoma kahamanoa | reverse complement strand
AATGTTTACTGATATTTATAATCAGTGTTATAAAAATCAAACAACTATTATCAGTGGTAGGGATAACAAGTGCTGGATTACAGATAAATTGAAAAATATGTTAAAAGAAAGAGATAGATTGTTTGTAGTATGGAGTCATCAACCAAAAAATATGTTAAAAAGATTAAATTATACAAGATATAGGAATAAATGTACAAAATTATTGTTTAAGTGTAAAAATGAGTATGATAAAAAGTGTATTATAGACTGTAATAAAAATATTAAAAAAATATGGGAACAAATTCATATATTAATGGGAAATAGTAGACCGAATTTAGATAGTTTCATCTTATCTAATTTTTCTCAGATGGGTGTGAGAGATATTTGCAATAATTTCGCCAATGCCTTTATTAATGGAATAGAACAAATAAAACATAATTGTAACAGTAAATGGTTGTGCAGGGATAGTTATGTCAAACGAGCGGACAGGCAGATGAGGTGGCAACATGTGAAAAATCATCAGGTTAAGAAAATCATAAATAATATGAATTCAAAAAAGTCACCAGGTTGTGATTTGGTGCGTATGTCTGACTTAAAGTTTTCTGTAGATAAAGTATCCCCGGTAATAACAAAGTTGGTTAACTTGTCAGTGAGTAGTCACAGTTTTCCTAGTAAGTTAAAAGAGGCTATAGTGCGTCCTATCTATAAGAAAGGAAATTCTAAAAATTATGGAAATTATAGGCCAATAGCTATTTTATCCTCTATAGATAAAATTATAGAAAAATGTATAGTTGATCAGCTTGGGAATTACCTGCACAAAAGCAATGTTTTAAATAAATGTCAACATGGCTTTCAGAAGGTTAAAAGTACTAACACTTTGTTATCAAATTTTACAGATGAAATTAATAACAATTTAGGTGATAAAAAAACAATATTCGCAGTGTTTTTTGATTTTAAAAAAGCGTTTGATACATTACAAACAAGTAACTTGTTAAATGTAATGGAAGAGTGTGGGGTTGGTGAGCCACTGAACAAATGGTTCCGTGATTACCTAACATTGCGTTCTTATAGAGTAAAGGTGGGTGATGACTATAGTGTAGAGAAACAAGTCCAGTGCGGAATCCCACAGGGATCGGGATGCGGGCCAGTGTGCTATCTGATGCATGTTAACAGTATATGTGGTGTGTTGCAGTATTGTACAGCACATATGTTCGCTGATGACCTGTGTATACTCCGTGCAGATACAGATCTCGAAGAAATTAGTCGTCTCGTTCAACTAGATGTTGATGCAATTACCAAGTGGAGCCATGACAATGGCATAGTACTAAATGCTGATAAAACAAAATTATTAGTTATACACTCTCCCTATATGCCTTTAAAGCAGTCACCATGTCCTATACTCTCCCATTCATTTGATTGTATACACAATAATTTAATTAATTGTAGTTGTAAGCCTGTAGAAAGAGTGAAATGTGTCACTTATCTCGGTATGAAAGTTGATGAACACTTTTCTTGGTCTAATCATATTGATTTTATTCATAATAAGCTAAGAATATTGTTGGGAAAATTTTATCATTTAAGTTTTAAAGTACCAGCCAGCACATTGAAGTGTTTATACATGGCATTGGTTGACTCCATATTAAGTTATGCTTTAGACTGTTATGGACTTTCATTTAAATCATACATAGACAGACTTGAGAATATGCAAGTTAGATTTTTGAAACTCTTAGTGAATAGTAAAACAAAAGATAAATGTAATGGAGAATATAATAAATTGTTTAAAATTTGTAAAATTCTGCCAGTTTCCATAAAGCACAAATATCTTATAGCTGTTAATAACTTTGAAACACAGGAGCGTGGCTCATTATTGTGTCCTGTTAATAATGACTGTAACACGAGATCAGTGACCTCAGGTAAATATGTAGTACCAAAGGTTAAAAATTATTATGGAGATAGAACCCTAAAAAACGTATTCCGTACCTACTGAATAGTTTCCCTGAGGTTATTAGACGTGAACATAAGAAAAATAAATTTAAACGTCTTTTATTTCAGCACTTGTTGACTAGTTTAGATTAATTATTAATATTGTAATAGCGAGATCCCTAATTATATTAAAAATTTAGATAAAAATAAGGTTTTTGAAAAACAATTAAAGGATTTTCTCATCCTAAAAACCTATTATAATATGTCTGAGTTTTTCGATGATAAAAGTATTTGAAAGTTGGCCAAGATAAAGAACTCATCTTTTAACTGACTGTATGTCTCATAGTTGATGCTTCTACATGATTGGGATTGTTTTGGGGCTTAAATGTATGACTTATATATAGTGCTGAACATGTATAAATAATAATTAATTTAATTTAAATATAATTTAATTTAATTTAAATATAATAATAATACCCATATCAATTAATTACCTACGTTTTAAGTTTGGATTGTTCCTAAATTATATTGTAACTATCACTTAACTTTAATTTGCAACGCCCTTACAGGGTATCACATGTATGCTGTCATAGTTTTAAGTTTATTAAATTGTACCATACCTGTGAAAAGCAATAAATAAATGAAATGAAATGAGATTCATGTTTTGATCCCGCAGTCAAACTGAATAATTCAGTTTTGTGGGACTATGTTCTAGATTAAGAAAATGTTTTTGTAATTAATAAATTAATAATAAATAAAATAATAAACGAATTTAATAAATTAAATTATATTGTTTTTTTATGAAGGATTTATGTAATTTTCTATAATTGTTTCTAATTTATTTTGCATGCACAAGTAAAATACAGTCGATTTTATTTTATTTATTTTTTAAATGCATTTGCTATGGAAATTGAAACAATGTCAGAAATAATAATAAGAAAACCAATCTTTCGATTTTCCTGCAGCTTCAATCCAACCTTCTTTTATTTTGAACTCATTGGAAAAACTTAAAAATTAAAAATACTCTACGTTTAATGTAAGAGTATAATGGAATTTAAATATCTTAAATATCTAGAACACATAAATTTATCTTCAAGCAACAGCAACATACAAATCGACATGAAATTGAAACGGTTGTCCGAGATATGAGTTGTGTTAAAGTTACTCGAAATAAAATGTTTAGTAATAATAATAATAATAAAATAAAAGAAATTAATTTAACGTGAATGCTTTTCGCTTCGATATTTTAGGGACTTTAATTACAAAAATCATAGTAAGAAATTCAAACATTTCAGTAAATATTTATTGTCGATAAACATCAGTCTTCGTAAATGAACATCACTATATTTGAGTCTAGAAATTTCTATGGAGACAAAAAGAAAACATTGAATAATAATAGAAATAGTAACTAAAAATGCAAATAGCCGGTGGAATGTTATCTCACTGGTTTTAAAATTTTTGTTTTCACTCCAATTTTTACAAGGTGTATCGCTACAACTTAGCATTCTCACGTTTTACGAGAGATCTTGTATATACAACGATCGCCATGTCACTGTGGCGATGTTTGTAGGCGTGTCACCTTGATATGGTCATTTTGACCATATCGAGGCAACACGAGGCACGCCCCTATACCATATCTTCCCTTCTTTTCTATACCTATGGTGCCCACCGATACGGTACCGATATGGGAAAGTGCCACCCACAGGTATAGAAAAAAAGGGGAGATATGTAATGACGCTATGTAAGATCGGGTGCCGATGTCGCCACTTTTTAGTTTTTGTGCAATTTAAACTTTACCTCTATAATCCATAACTTAAAGGTTTTGATTGGGCAGGGCTTAAATTTTTATTTTTTTTATTAATTAAACTTACAGTCACGTACATAAGAGTTATATTACAATATTTCAGTATTTTTTCATCCTGGTTCAGCCATTCACCAACAGGTGGCATTTTAGTAAAAATACTACTAGTATATAATAGCTAACTATTACACGTTAGATGGCGCTGAAACTCATTTTTCGTTACACTAAGAACTCACGGAGCAGTTTTCACCTGCGTCTGCCGCGGGACCGCGGCATCTGTAGAATGTAACAGTTAAGTATGCAAAATTAGTAGCACATTTGACGGCGCGTTTTACCCCAGTAGTGGTGACGGTTGCTCGCGGTTGTCGCGGCGGGGTACTAGTAGAACCGCGCAGGACGCGATGACCTGCGCGCTTGGCGGCTGTCATCTCCCGCACACTTTAGGGGGTCGGTTCAGGCGCAATGTGGTGCAGGCGCACGCAGGGTAAGTTCTCCATTAACCGCGCGACTTGCAATTAACTCCCACTAACAGCACAGTCCGATTCGCAAACGCAACGGTTTCGTGCCACGTAAATATTTATTGTCGATAAACATCAGTCTTCGTAAATGAACATCACTATATTTGAGTCTAGAAATTTCTACGGAGACAAAAAGAAAACATTGAATAATAATAGAAATAGTAACTAAAAATGCAAATAGCCAGTGGAATGTTATTTCATTGGTTTTAAAGTTTTTGTTTTCACTCCGATTTTTACAAATCGTCGCTACAACTTGGCATTTTCACGTTTTACGAGAGATCTTGTATGTACAACGATCGCCATGTCACTGTGGCGATGTTTGTAGGCGTGTCACCTCGGTATGGTCATTTTGACCATATCGAGGCGACGCGAACCACGCCATACCATATCTCCCCTTTTTCTCTATATCTATGGTGCCACCCCACCACACCGCCCGCGTCAGGTGAAAAGACTAAGCTACGCGTGCTCTCACCACTCACCTACACACCAATTCAAAGCTTCGTTACGCATCATCGCACCGCGGAGGCTCCTCGGACAGCTTTGGGTAGAAACCATCACACTATTTCACAGTGTCCCTGCACATCACACATCGATGCCATACTTTCTTCAAACTCGTATCTTATAAAGAGTACTTATTCAGGAGATGGCAAAACTTTCTATTTATTTTAAATTTCTTATCAAAGGTGTTAATTTCCAACACGGTTCCTACAGGGTCACCTAGGTTTCGAGTCGTTGGAGTTACGCAGAAATTTGTCCTTACTCACCTTCGTATTAAATGTTATAAGGAATAATATAAACAGTATGTACCTTGTGGAAATGACCCTTAAATTCAATGTACCTAGAGACTACTGTACCAGGCGACGAGGTGTGCCCTTGTTAGCAACTGTGCCTACACGCACTGAACAATACCGACACTCTCCCCTTCCCCGAGCGGCTTCTCTCCTCAACTCCGTACTCGCAGCAACGCCGCAATATGATCTATTTGTGACAGGGATAGCGAGACTGTTCAATGAATGGAAAAGAGTGCTAGAGAGAAGACAGGATGGATTTTAGTTTATTAGTTAGTTATTTAATTTAAGTTTAGATTAGTAATATGTTTTGTTTAAGATTTTTACTTGTTTATAATTTTTGTTAATTTTTCTTTGTTTTAACTTTATTTTTATTTTGTTAAAATTAAATTGGCGTAACGCTTTGGTCAATTACCGTCAGGTTACACCATTTATAATTGAATAAATAAATAAATAAATAAATTTGGTTGCATTACTTTAAGAATAGGCAATGCAACACTTGTATATACAATCTATTTTTTGCATTTCAGTAACTTTGTGCGTTAAGATACGAGTTTGAGAAAGTAAGGCGACGAGATGTAGTTTTTTCATCAACATCGTCATCCACTGCTACATAATGTTATACACGACACAAGCCTGTGGTAAGATGGACGGACGTCTTGACAAAGGTGGCCGGGAGTAGCTGGATGAGGGCAGCACAGGACCGGGAGAGTTGGCGCGCGCAAAGGGAGGCCTATTTTTATTTTTTTATTTATATATTTATATCAGACCACATGACCCATATAATATATAGCTATATCTTAAGAACTAACATACATACAATATAATAAAATACTATTTCTAACTCTAATTGCACTTGTCGGCGACGTGTGGCGCAATCTGGTGTCAGGGTCACGTTGTGGCGGGTCTCCAACCGCTCGACCCTCAGGGTGTATTTCGCTTTATGTCTAAGGTACTCCACTATCTCCTCAGACTTTAAGACCACGTATAAACCAAGTCGGTAGCGAAAAATGTGGTTCGACCAGCTGACAATTTAGAGTAGAATCAATTTTATACAAAGTACTTAGAAATGGCATTTGCTTACGAACTTGAGACTGATCATATTGAATTTACATAAGCGATTTGATTAATTAGGCAGCTTATGCGTCGTTCGCATTTTGCACATAAACATCTCACGAATCGACACTGAACAGACAACGACAGTCCTTCAATGCGGGGGCCATATGGTCACCAGATGGACAAGTATAGTAATTACTTGGAAACAAAAAGTTATATAATATTATTTAATAATAACGTTAATACCCTGAGTATGATTCAACGGCTTCTCCTGTCCGGTAAAAAGAGACGAGCTGATGTTGATATATATCGTGGACCAGGTAATAGTTTCCCAATCCAATGTACCAGAAAAGTAAACAAACATATCATTGACCCGACCATAGACAGTTTGGCGATGACCACCTGCACTGCCAACTACAAATCGATTAATTAATTGAATGAATTGATTTGTTTAATTGAATCAATCAGTTGAAATCATTGACTTATAATTATATGGACGTCGGGTCCGCGCTAAAAAGTGTCCGCACTTGTAAGGCGCTAAAATCGTATACAGAGCGCGACACTCCGCTTTAGTCTTCATTTGTTCTACGGACAGCGCGATACTGCGATGACATAACAATTTAAATTTCGAAAGGTTGACTTGGGACATTTTTTTCGTGGTTTTTGTATTAGACCCGTCGTCCATTTATTTGTAAGTCAATGGTTGAAATACCTGAATTAAAAAATATATGATTAAATAGTGAGTGATGATATTTCGCACAAGAGATTAGAATTTTTTTCTTACATAACCTATAAAAACAAATTTAAAATTTCCGAAATCTAATTTGAAATCAACCTTCAAATCTTACACTTATATATTCATTCGATTGTGATAAAATTGTGATTACAAAAACTTAAATTGAATGCAACCATAAACTATTCACAAATCTATATTTGATTACTAACCTCATTTTTGAATAAGTTCAAAAGAGGATGGAAAAAATTTCAATAGTTTTGAACTAAGATTATTCAAATGAGATTTTTATATTCAAATGAATGTTGCTGGAAAAAGTGATGAGATATCAAGTCGAAATCTTCAAAATATACCTGAAAGTTATTCTATGTATTGAGCAATTGCTTTAGAATTTTAACCAAACCAGTTTGTTTACTTTTCTGGTATAATGGATTGGAACAGACTTTAGTCATCTAGAAATCTCATTAAAAATCTAGGGTTAGCGGAATTAAAGCACTTAAGTCAAAAAAGTGCTTCATTTTTTAATATATGCATAATCATCATTGACTTACAATTATATGGACGTCGGGTCCGCGCTAAAAAGTGTCCGCACTTGTAAGGCGCTAAAATCGTATACAGAGCGCGACACTCCGCTTTAGTCTTCATTTGTTCTACGGACAGCGCGATACTGCGATGACATTACAATTTAAATTTCGAATAGGTTGACTTGGGACATTTTTTTTCGTGGTTTTTGTATTAGACCCGTCGTCCATTTATTTGTAAGTCAATGATAATCATATATATTTTAAGTTGCTTATAATATTGAAAGACGTGAAGAGAGAAGAGAATGATAAATTTAAAAAGACGTCATTAGAATTTAAGTTACAAATTAATGAACTAACAATGGAATTTTACTTTCATGCTTAGTTGGTAGATGTATTAATTTAAATGAATGAAGTTAGTTTTTGACTTATGTGCTTTAGTCTGCCGACCCTAGAATTATTACACTACCTCGTTATCGTGTCAAGATCGAACTGAAGCGCCAAACAACCATTCAGACCTTGAACGTGGTTATAGATCGTGTTGTCGTCATTGTCAATCAATAACGCCCAAAACATCTGTAATAAAATCTACTGAGATGAAAGAAATGATGATCGTGGATAAGGAGTAATAAATAAGGAAACGGGCGTAAGTTACTTATAGTCAAAACTAGATATCCTAGAAACAAAGACAGACAGACAACAAGGAACAAAATAGAAATACAGCTCAAACAACGCCCTAATTTATAATTTTACAGTAGAATGATGTTCATATTAGCACCCAAATTATTTAATAAATTACGGTTACTGTTAAAAAATTAAGTTGTAGTTAATTTAAAATGATATTGCATTATTTGTTAGTTATTCAATACCAAGTACTACGATATTGCTGATTTTTTTTGCTTGATAACACGAAATGTAAAATTCAGCTATGGTATATGTATATGGTATATGGTATATTTTTGGCTTTTTATTTTCCGGTTATATTCCAATTGTTATTGTTTGTTTATGCTATTGTATTAATTTAACTTTAAACGTATGGTACATCAAAAATGAAATAATGGTTGTGTAAAATAATATATTCGCATGACAAGTCTTGTTGAAATATATGATCTACTATAATATACTATAAGACATGCACTGTGAGCTAAATTTTTCAGCGAATAAATATCTTGTATTCTCTCGATGACTCTTCAACTGAAATTGACATATATAATAATTTCGTATTTATTCAGCGCCTTCACAACTATCATTCAACTCCTTCTTTACATACCTATATCAATTAATAGCCAGAGATCCAGTACGAACTATAGACGGTCGAGATTTGATCATTGACGCATACTCGTGACAAATCTGTCAAATCCAGAATTTGTCCTATCGTGATCAGCAGTTGAGAACGTTTTATACAACAAGGCAAGGGCTAGCGATGGAGATTTTTGTGAATGCCTAGGTGACACAACCAATAGATATTGATCTATTGGTTGTGTCACCCGTGTTAGATATGTAGTCTTGACTACATAGCTAACACGGTCGAACGCTTCAAATAAATCTAAATAAATCTCGGCACTTATTGTTATACATTACAAATGTAAGTTAGAAAAAAAAATCAGAACAGATATCATAAATCCTTCCTTAAGCAGCAGCTGGTTGTTGAAGGAATGCGTACATGTATAGTAAGCTTTCAAATAATTTTGCAAACCGGCTGAGGGTATTAATGTTCTTGTAACTGGTAACGAATAATCTGACACCAAACTCATAGGTGGATAGAATCATTGTTGATAATCTACAATGAGGGAACAACATACAAAGACATATTTATTGAAATATTATATCTTAATAAATATGTATCTTGATATATGGAAGAAACAGCATCTTTTGCCACTAGAGATGCGACGTCAGACCTAGTATTTTTGCGAAAAATTGCATCTGGTGCCGTGGACTCCCCGGAACTCGTGTCCAAGATTTCTCTTGGAGACCCTACAAAGACATTAATTCACGTTTGTGCGTACCTCTAGCCTCTTTGAATTTTCGGCGGAATGCATATCTTGCGTGCCAGTAATAGTTTCAATGTATTGTTCCAGCAGATTTACATTAGTGTTGCATCGGTGAAGCGTCTTAATACTAGTTTGTTTTTTGGCGAGTAGGTAATTTTGCTAATGTTACGAAAATGTTATTAATAATAATTATAATAATAATAATAATATTTTTATTCATTTTTATTCACCATCAAAGGTAGAAAAGTACATAATAATATTGGCACAGTTGTGATGTTATATAATATAAAAGTTTCTCTATGATGTACCATTTGGTATACGAATATTGCAAGCATAATTAATTATCGACATTGACGGTACAAAATAAACAAAAAAAATTAAAGTATTTCATATGTACAATATTGTTAGTACTATGTAAGAATGTCAAATTTAATTATTAATGTCTATACTAGTTAATAAGATTGAAACAAATTAATTCTTTAAAAAACTAAATGAATTACAAATGTCAATCAACAAATTAATTCATTAAAAAACTAAATTAATTATACATGTCAATCCGCGATGTAGACTGTCATTGATGTCATAGTAACATTTATCTATTAATAAATTACTCAACACATTTTGGAACTTACGCGTCTCAAGTGATTTTATACGATCTGGAATTTTATTATATATTACCGGTGCAGTGCAAATTGAACAACACTCTTTCTAAGTAGAGCTGTTTTGCAGATCTTTGTGCACAATACTTGTTTGTGGCCTTGGACGTAAGTTACGATTCTTTACCGTGGGTCTAATTGTGAAGAAATTTGGGTTCATTTTGAAAAATTTAGAGATTTCGAGTACATACAGGCAAGTAAAAGTCTACAGCCTTAAAAAAAGGACGACAGCTTTCCATATATTTTAGTCCACAAATTGTTCGTATACATCGATTTTGAGCTCTAAAAATTGTATTTCTGTAACTAGAGTTGCTCCAAAATATGATTCCGTATCTTAAAGTTGACCCTACGCAACCATGATACGCCTTAATAATCGTTTGCCGGTCCACCATTTTTGATAATTTATACAAGGCGTAAGAGAATTGGTAGAGTTTGGCACAATCGTTTTGAGAGTGAGATTCAATTGACTTGTTTTTACTGGATATAAAACATATTTTGTTTTTTTATTTAAAGGTGGTGTTACGTGGCTTTTTGCATTACTAATTTTCGGGTTTGTTTTAAATTTCATTTGATTAAAATTGATTCATCGTCTTACGGTTTTGTTTAGACTTTCAATTTCTTGTTTCGCGACCAATAATTCTTGTTGCAGTTTAGTACCAGTAGTTTGAAGAAAATTAAGTAGATCCGTTGTACTGTGTTCGGCTGGCTCTGCTAAAAAAGAGCGGGTGGGAGTATTATTTGTTAAGGTGAAGTCTAATCTTTTTTTATGTCGGGGCGTATTTTTTCTAGCTTATGAATTCTTTGTTGTGGACTTACATATCCGAGATAATTGATTTATTTTTAATTCATTTTCAAATACAGTTTTTTCTTAAAGAGTAATTTTCATTCAATAAATTAGCTATTTCTTTGTCAGCGCTTCCCAGTTTTTGTTGTAGGTCAACAATTTGACGTTCCATGTCTTCAATGTTTTCATATGTGTTGCTTCCAATATTGGGGCAACGTCTGTTCAATGTAGAGCTTGATGCGATTGATGAGTATTCGAAATCATCTTCATCGACTGTACGCGGCTCAAATTTTGAGTTGTTTGTTGCGATATTGAGTGCGTTTTTATTACGGAGTGTTATATTCTGGAGAGATGGAGTATTTTTTTGTTCATTTATATCTCTGTTCCTGCTGGTTAGACATTTCCAGAGTTTTTCTACCGGGCGACATTATGTCAAAGATTTTTCCGGAAAGTGAGAGCGTTCTATGTGCAAAGGGCTTGTGCAGATACAGCAAATTTTTGTTTTGTTTGCGATTATTTTACGACATACGTATGACAGCGCTGTGACATTTTTATGCAGCTCGATAATATTTATTATACTAGTGACTCTCTGTCCAGATGCTGGTTTGTGGTAAATTCTTTCGCTTTTACCTATCTTCAGTGGCTGGTGGCTGAACTACAACAAACTTACGCCGCCTGGTTTCGGGTATTGGAACTATTTTAATTATTAAATTCTGATTTAGTTCCCTAAGATGACGTGTGTTATTATTGATTTGTAGCTGACTAAATGTCTATTTTGAATGTGAAGGCATACCTAACGACTTTCGGTATCACAGGATTCACAATTAATCTTTTTTTAATAATCTTAATTTGTGTTTGTTGGTCTTGGTTTATGAGTTTGGCGGAATTGAGTGTTCTGAGTACTCACACACCGACGTGATGTCCGTGAAATGGGAGAATCCTGTGTTGTTTTGATTTTAGCACCAAGATTGTCACTGCATTATTAATTTATGTTCAAGAGCACTTTCGTCACAAACAATTATTGGCCATATTTGTGGTACTTGTAAACACGTTAACACACTTTTTAAGTTGAACTATTTATTTTCAACAATTTTACGAAATTATATCGCGAGGACAGTGTTTACCACAAGTGGCGCCACCTGTCGATTTTACCTACCTATATTACCATTATCTATATGTATAGTATAGTTACTAGTTATAATTTAATGCTCATTAATCAATTTAATATGTGTCTATTGGTGAAGACCTATAATTGGCTCTCCATTGTTATTTCAGTTTTCACTCTGTATAGAGAATGAGAAAGATAGCCGTTGGTCTTCCAATAAGTTAAAGTTTAAATAAAATAAAAAAAAAACGTTTGAGGTTGCCCAAGACCTAAAGCACAGAGACGAATACAAATAAGGGGAATATCTTCATGACCCACGTCCTTTGACAAGTGTCTATATTTAAGTTACTTCAATACAAGGTCAGTAGATAAGGTTAGTAAATATTGAGAAATTAGACTAAAACTCAGGGGCATATGTCATAGTATTTTAGGCCCAATATGATAAGCAATCGATAAAGAGGTTTACAATATCACCTCCATTATCAGCTTCTTGGTCACTGTGGAACACCAGAAAGCTTTGATTTTGATTTTAAAGTAGCCTTACCTATTTCAGCCACTATGCATTAATATAAGCATTATTACGTTCCAGTTTTGAAGGGTAAGAAAGGTGCTGGTGAAATTACAGGCAAATGGGACTTTTCAACTTATGTCTCAGGGAGACTGGCGCAGTGGCATTGTCCCTAAGATCTTGCGATTTAAAGTTCTGAGCGGTGTGCGGTACGGTACGGCCATGTTCGTTTCGCCACTTGGTGTCATAAAAGAAACTAATTAATGGATGCGTTTCCAAGTCTTTTCAACCAAATACGATTTATTGGTCCAGAAAAAGTAGCAGTTATGGAATAGTCGAAAATTTTGATACTATGAATAACGTAAGGTTAGTGGGTGGCTAGCCGCGAAACGGTGGCTCAAAAATCTCGTCGAATTTTCATTCGTTGTGAAACTCGTTATTACATGCCTCCCTCCAATATTAATGGCCTTAATTTCCTGGTCTATTCGAGTCTCGTAGGTGATATGTCAGGCCGGTGACATGTTCTTAGGTGACATGTCTGAGAGGTAACGAGAGAAACGTGTTTCACGTGAAGACGCGTTACTAATAATTCATACAAACCATTGTGTATTGTATATTTATCAGTAAGTATTATTGTCGGCATGTCCAAAGTACCGAATATTAGGTAACTCAAATAAGTCTCGCTGGGCTTTGGACACTTTGAATGTGTAGTACATACTTATTATTGCATGTCATAATGTCATACAAGGCAGTATATACCTAAATTAAGATCGTCGTGGAGCCTGCATTTTTTTACAATTTATGTATATTTTAGACGTCGCGTCCGACCGGCAAGTCTGGCAATCTTTGGGGGAGGCCTATATTCAGCAATGGACGTCTTCCGGCTGATATGATGATGATGTATATTTATGTACAGGTAAGGTAAAAAAAGACGATGAACGCTTAAATACCAGAAACGAAAACTAGGATTAAACTAGGATAAAATTGGGTCCCCGCAGCAAGTTGCCCAAGATGCTGGCGTTCCGCCTTTGTCTAGCTACGATAATACGTTGGACAAGGTAGCTGCCAGCCCTTAGGTTTCCCAGACGACCTATAATTTTTTTGAAAAAGGAATTGTAAAGTAGGAGGACACCGGTATCCCACGAGTCAAGGGTTTCGACTCCAAGAGGTGCAAGGTACTTGGAGCCTCTTTCTTAGTATTTATGTCTTTAATTTTTCCGCTAACACAGTTGCGGAGCCACGCCTCTTTCTGGTGTGCTGGAGATGGGATGGGGCAAGTGTGTCGCCACACGGGAGGTCCCACACCAGTGCCCGGACCATATTCCAAGGGTTCAATGTACTTTTTTAATAATTCTAGATGTAATATAGGCACATGAACATACATCAAAAGTATTTTTATCACATCACAGTCATAAAAATAATATGAAACACATGAAACAAATTATTTCAAATTCAAATACTTCATTTCGAATTATTCATCCAGTTAATATAAAAAAGAAAAGCTTACACACTAATGTTAGTAATACTAACAACTTAAAAATTTACACTGGGCACTAGAGTGCACATGAATTTTGGTCATCATCTCCCAAAGCACAGAAAACTTGATTTTGATTGCCTCTCCCGGTCGAAAACTGCGTCTTTTCTGAGTCGAGGCGCTAATTGCGATTCACAACTGCACTATCGGAAACTTTTGACATTCGTAATCGGAACAATAGTTGATTTAACTCACAAATTAGAAAGATATAATAGGAATCAGGTTCATCTTCTCGCTCAGAAACCCATCTGTTCGAGAATACCCGATTCCTATTTGAATCAAAATCAGGTCGCACAAGGTTATTCTAGTTTGGGAACTGATTGATGGCATGTCCACTATTATTTTGTCAGTTTATGTACTGCCATAATTTGTATGTTTTTTGTCAGTTATGGTATTACTGTTGTACTGAATAAACTATTATTAGTGTTCAAGAAATGAACCCTGGACCCTGCCAGCAATAGAACTCACGATGCCCTTACCGTCGCCACGCCCTCTGCGCGTCAAGGATGCCGCTCTCTTTCTCATAATGGCCAATCCATCTACATGAGCATCGACGATTCCTGACCCGCCACAGAATCGCGGTAGCCGCCACAGCATTCTAAATATTATTGTTGTACACGACTCTTAGAGAGCTGCTTTCTGTGTGCAGTTGAATCATCGGCTGCAGGTCTGGTAGTAAGCTTTAAATAGCGATATTTTTGAAAGGGTTGTAAATCGCCAATAGCTAGCAATAATAATAGATTACTAGGTCTACACGAATTTATTGTATAAAGTAAAGACGAAGAAAGGAAGAAAGGCTGTAAAAATAAAAATAGTATAAAAAACAGGTACAATATTCAAAAAACACTCCTTGCTTAATTAGTACGAAACATGTGTGAGACAGTAAAGAACTTACGCAGAATGGACCGTATTTTACAAATATTAGTTGGGCTACTTGATTTTGAAGATATTAGATAGGTTACATGATTTAAACCGGAAACTGGTAAACGGATCAAACTTAGTGGTAAGAACGAGCAGGAGTGCTCGCTTCAGACATTAAGTGGAGAATGACGACGGAACGAAACAAAGTGAGGATGACGAGGCAAAGGTATTAAAGAACGATTCAAAATTTGAAAACAAGTGGCCAGGAATCAGAATTTTGCTCGTAAATTCGATGAATCTCTCTGCAGAAAAGCAGTCATTACTTTCATATTTTCAGAGAAAATAAACATAAGAAACGGGAGTGTATACGCGATAAAATAGATCGGGCTTAACAGCCCTATCATAGCCGGTGCAATTTGGCCGAAATAACGGGATAATTCGTACGTGTGTAAATGCCTATTAAATCGCGTTTATTGCGATTATCCCGTTCGTAATACCCTGCCCAATAGGTACCATAGATACCCAATAGGTACCATAAATTATGATGCGAAATGTTTTTTATAAGTATATTCTAGAAATTTCAGACTGCTGAGTAACCCAACCTAACTATAAATAGCTTTTTTTATACCACGTGACGGGACGAACGAGTCGTATGCCTAATGGTAAGCTCCTTGCCTGTCCATAATATTGCAGTGCCACTCAGAGCTTTAAATCGCAAAAATCTGAGGGGCACTGCCACTGCGCCCGTCACCCTGAGGCATAAGTTGACAAGTCCCATGTGCCTGTTATTTCACCGAGAGCTGGTGGCAGTATTTACCTGGACGAACTCTTTCACAAGGAGCTCTATACTGCTGCTAAAACTAGTCGACTGTATTTCTGCGTTTTAAACCAGATTAAAAATTACTCATGCGAACTACTTGCACAACGCTTCCTAAAAGGACTGAAACCACAAAACAATAAATACAGTAAAAGTTCGACCATGGGACCTGTAAAGGGCCCGAAACGTCGGTTTGTTTGAAAAAACAAATATACGCGATTTAAATCTGGAAAAATAGTTTCATTTCCTATGTGTAACAATCGCGAAAACCTAAGAACTCGATATACAGTAAAAGTGTTCCAAGTGCGGGGCACGTGTGACAACAGTACGCGCAGTTCCACATACTTGAGCTCAGACTGCCATTTTGGCTTTGTCAATGGTTGTGTCAGTTGTCACTAGCAAATCCTGGAGAATCGAAAAATGATTTATTTTGCTATTTTGAAGTGCAAAAATGATAGTCGCATTATTTATCCATACTGGTGTTTAATTTTAATAAATTTTCCATTTTGTGTTTATCTTAATGGATTTTTATTACAAGAAACGAAAGTAAACATTATACCGCAGCAATATGAACGACTTTTCTTTGGAGAACGTTAATCTTTCGTCGTCTTATAGTCGTTCAGGTATGCCGCTATAACGTGGAAGTGACGTATGGCTGGCGGGCTGATCGAGGTGGCGACTTACCTACCGTTACAATAATAAAACAACTTTCAGTCTCTGAAAATTTTTAGTTCATTTTAACGTTGGTTAACCTTCCTATACTCGCGCCAAATAGTGTAGCACATATACCCGCGCACGGTGTGTGGGACCGAAAGTTCGAGGGTCGTTTTAGTATGTTTAGTAAAATATCGTCGTAAAATTAAGTTTAATATTAAAAGGAAATGTGTGAAATTGTATTAAGCAAAGTTTTATACAATATATTTTTCTTTTATTAGAGATAAGCAGTCTTTTGTTACAGACATTGGTAAGTTACAATATTCACTTAAAACTTTGACAACTATACCCGCGTCGGTCTAAGGGGCCGATCGGTGTCGTGTAGGAGTACACGTGTTGTATGCACCAATACTCTTGTTACGCTGAAATGAAGTTAGCCATGAACCATGCAGCTAGCAGTGAGCCCAAAACTCTGACGTTTTCCGTTTCAGAAAAAATACGGCAAACCATAATCGTCGGTCTGAGAGTCGTCAGTCGGTAGCAGCTTTTTATCTTAGTAAGTTTCAGCTTTTTTTTGTGAAGCAAAATCGGCGTTATTGAAATTTTCAAAAAAAAACTTAGGTGTCAATATCTACAAAGTTACCAAAATGCATCGAGTATGTAACCAGAAACAGAGACGAAGTAAGGGCCATCCATCCCTGGCAACTCATTTGGCTAATAGGCCTTATATCACTTAATATCATATCTCGTATGCGTTAAAATCACAAATTAGAAAGCTGAATAGCGCAGCGCCAACGACTGACCTGTATGTACGCCTCCGTATATTCCAAAAATATTCTGTATTTATTGTAATAAATATCTCAAACAATGGGGGGGCTGTTCCATTTGGTGGTGTGGGAAAAACAGCAAAACTCTAATTACAACATTTTTGCCCGTTATATCAAAGCTCAAGTTAAATTGGTCGATTTGAAGTGTCAATTGTTTCGAATTCGGGCTGGCCAATCGGAGCGCAGTTGTCACCATAATAATTCGGCAAGTTTTCAAACAAAATAAATGACATTTCGTTTCTATTTCTGGTTTTAGACTCGATGCCAAAATGCAAATGCCTTGTTTATGACTAAGATGATAGAGAGAGCGTTATTTATGACAGGTAACGTAACCCGAATGTATATTTTTAAATACAGATGTTCAAATCGTCCGCACTCGAGGTTTGTTTACCCATAACGCATCTAGTCCGCATTGATGTCTGTTACTGAAGACTAAGTTTGATTGCCAATTTAAGTTGCACAATGCCGACACATCTCTGGAGGCTTATTCTGTGCTCCCCGATTAGTGACCCTCCACAATTTAGTTAAGTCTAAGAGGTACGAATGCTTACGAACTATAAAATAATTAGTGAAAACAGGTCTTGTCAAACCCAGTTTTAATTTAATACGAAGATCGAAGACAACAAAATCAAAACAGCGTCTTCTACTAACTAAGAAAGAACCAACGGAACTTACGAATGTTTCTATGTGCTTGTTCTTTCTTTATGATTTTTGACCTTTAGGTAGTAGGTACTTAGTCAAAAATCATAAACAACTTTTTGCTTTATTGAGTAATTTCACAAACATAATAGAATATCACGGTGAAACATCGTACATTAAATAAAATCTTTAAAAAACCTAGTTTTGTCATGCCACTAATGATGCCGTGTGTCAGTTAACACTGGATTTAACGTAAAATACGAACGCTTGTTCGCTTAACATCTTACCAGGGGGCCTACCACAACCTCTTAAAACAATATTACTTTAACCTTACATTTATACTTTTCGTACCATAACGCGCTTAAAATAAGCTTATTAGAATGTTAAAACTATGATGTTTTAATGCCGCTTTGTGACTATTCATTCACTCAGTTCGTACTATGACGCGACTTTAACATTAAACTAATATTACTTTCATGTCAAATTTAGCAATCTTAAATAGTTACACGGATGCAATGGAATCAATTTTATTTTCAGTTTTATTGTCTTAATATTTAAAAGTTAAGTTAAACATGTTTATATACATATGTTTTGTTTATTTTTTATTCAATAGCACGTAGGAAATAATTTCTCGTTAAACAAAAATACGCGATGTTTATTTCGTAAAATTATAACAGCGCCATCTATATGCTCCTTGGCGAAACTAACAGTCGACACTAGACTATAGTTCCGAACTCACAACGTGACTATCAAGACTCAGCTTGTTTTATTTATTTTTCTTCATGAAAATGCGGAATAATTAGTGAAAACAACGTTATTTTAATAGATTTTATTATTACATACTTTTATTAACAGTCAAAAAATTCTCTGAATGTAAATAATATTAAGTACTTAAACATTATACTACGATATAAGATGATTCGGAATAGCAAAAAAGAAAGAGATGGCATTATATAGTTCACATAGCGTTATTTCTTTCCTATTTTTAGTAAGAAATAGACAATATTGAGAAATCATTATTTCTTTCAATCACTTTTGCAATAATACATTACTTGGTTGACAGGTTTGTCATGGTACGAATATGAGTAATATTATAATAAGCTTACTTTAGGCTTACATTGAAATAAGATTGTTTTTTGAAAGGTTATGGTAGGCCCCCTGATTTGACGTAGGACTTCTGTTACACCCCGGACACTCCATACAACGGCCCATAGTTAGTTACCTACTACTACTACTACATACAGCAAGACGCTATCTGCACACGAGCAAATGTAGTGGCAGGGTGATCCATCACTATCTCGTAATATTACGTTACGTGGTCAGAACGGCAGCATAGCTAAAATTCTAACGCGAATCTGTTATCCATAGTTTTATTAATAGAATCATAATAATTACACATGTTCATTAGGTATTTATATCGATATAATATTATATTTTTTATTAATTCACTAACTAGAATGATATTGGAGATTTATTTAAAAAATATATATTTCATTTTTGACATATGCATGCCTCCGAAGTTCCGTAATTATTGATATACCTACAACCAATGATATTATGCTTATGATCACTGCCTACAACCTTAGACAAAAAATGCAATACTTCTTAGGGTCGTATTCCAGAACTCTACTCAATGCTCAAGTCAGGATTTGAGCAGACTTGAGTATGATTTCAAGCAGCAGAAATACGACCCTAATGGCTTGACTTAAAAGGACTTGAGTATGATTTTCAGTGCTCACTGCAATACTCAAATCCTGACTTGAGTTTTGAGTAGAGTTCTGGAATACGAGCCTTAGACTCTTTTATTTTTTAATTTTACTGAAGCGACGACCTCTTTAGCTGCTATATTTATCCAGGCAGCAGATCATGGAACGAAGATTAATCAAATTGTTAAATTTTATTAAGTCTAATAAATTATAATGAAATGAAATGAATTATAAATAATTATAATTAATTTTTACTGTTTATTGTAATGAATGGTCGGATTCTTCTCCACATTAAAGGAAATCATCACTTGAATCCTCATTAAGATTAATTATTAATTCTTCAGTACACAAATTGTCAAAGGCAACATCACGATTCCGATCAGACAATATCTTTTTTTGGAATCCGCTCACATTCACGATTAAAACTTCTTCATAAATAAAATCGAGTGTTATAAAAAATCGAATCAGAGCCGCATTAGGACATAGTGATGTCCTAATGCGGCTCTGATTCGATTTTTTACAGATCGAATTCTAATCAGTTAGTGAACTGATTAGAATTCGATCTGTCAAAAGATGAATAAATGGCTGGACGGAATATAGTTTGATATAATTGTTAATACAAAGATCTAACACTAAAAATAATTCGTTTTCGGTCCGGCTGGACTAAAACCAGCGCCCTCAACACCATGCATCTGTAAGATTTCTCACAGATAGTGCTACGGCATAAAAGTCGTTAAAAGAACAAAGATCTGACTTAGTTTTTTTCCTGTAGCCATTCTTACCGAATAGGGCTACGTGTATAGACGCGTCCTCATTGGTGTCCAATTTCGCGCGTCGTCGAATGCGGCCATCCACACGAAGTTTTGATCAGATAAACTATTTGAGACAAAGGACACCTACGCTCTGCTGTTGTCCTTTACCTTTGAACAACAAAGAAAAAGTATTTAAATTATACGAAAAGTGACACTATCCTGCAATTCAAAATAATATTATAAATGCGACACTAACTGTCTGTCTGTCATGTTTTCACTCGTATACTGCTGCACCAATTTGAATATACAGTATATCAGATCCCATATACTGAACATTGGGAAAACTTGAAATCCACGAATATATTCGAACGCTGTTGTCGTATCTATATGTTATCGAGTTATTCACTGATGTATTTACTTTTATTTCCATCCTGTAAGTGTATTTATGATAACGAAATAAGAAACTTTTATGAAAACGTTATTTCAATTATTTTGACTAATAAAGTTTCTTATAATTTTCCCGATGTGCTATATTTACAACCTGGTACGTACCTATTGGAAAAATTACGACACTATAGTACGCACGCTTTGATGGGCGTTTTGACGTTTGTCCGCTCATCAAGTTTCGTATTAATTCATAACTACGTTGAAGGAGATAATTGATGTATATTGTAGTGATGATAGCGTGCCGGTACCTACTGTAAGATTATGTTACCTACTTTTATTTTGTATGTAGGTACTTACCTATCTTATCTGAAAATGCATGTAATGTTAATATTGTTTAATTATTATTGTTATTATTAAATGAATTACAAATTAACTATGTTAAATCATAACTTTGTTTCGGAGAGAAAACGATTATAACGGAAACATCTTGTCAGTTATTTTGAATCCTGTTTTCGTGACACATTAAATAACTTACCAAAAATCCTAGCAGATAAAATAACTGATAAAAAACGCGTGCAAATCAAAAACGTATTAAAAATATTTTACAGGAAAGATCAAGCCATTAATATAATTAATGTATAAACACAACTTACAATAAAGGTTATTCATTTTTTTAACGCGAACACTCATAGCCCCGCATTAGGAAGACACACACATAAACAACCACAAAAAATATACTCAAACTCACGAGAGAAATAAATGTGTCACACATATACTTCTCCGCGCCTGGGAATCGAATCCGGGACGTCTGCATGGCAGCGCAGTATGGTAACCGTTCGGCCACTAAGACAGTATCTTTTTTTAATATATATAACACCAAGTAACGTGAAAAACAAGTTGTGCGTCGAGAAGCTATCCATAACAGTTGCAGTGCTCCTCAGAGGCTTAAATCGCAAAGATCTTGGAGGCACCGCCACGAGACATAAGTTGACAAGTCGCCATGTGTCTGTAATTTCAGCAGCACCCTTAACGCAGTAAAGCTCACATTACCGCTTGGCGACAGAAATGGTAAGGTGACAGTGTTTCCCTGGACGAACTCTTTCACAAGGACCTCTACTGCTACTAGCTCATCTATCAGATAATGTAATAACAAAAATGCAGGCGATGTAGGAGATAATCTTTTTTTTATAATAATAATAACGCATACACTCGACATGACCCCGCACTGGGGACACCCTGCATCGCGGGTGCCATGAACATAGACAACCACAAATTACACCCAAACTCATGAGAGAAATAAATGTAGGCCTTACAAATATTTCTCCCAGCCCGGGAATCGAACCTGGGACCGCTGTGTGGTAGACCGTTCCGTACCGTTCGGCCACCGAGGCAGTAAAATCAGTTTATAGATCCACAAACATTGTTTACAAACTATATCTACATTGTATCCTGCCTACATTGTGCCTGTAATTTCTTTTACTACATACATTACTGCTTGGCGGCAGAAATATATTGTTATAAAAAATATATAGTTATTACGCATTTTAAGATATAAAAATTTCCATGGCATTCTTACTCGTCTATGATCGAATTAATCGTGTGCACATAATTTAAGTATGATCGATCTATTTCTATGTATTATGAACGAATGTAAAAACAACAAACGAAAACGAAACTCTCGTTTTATAAAATGTAATAAATAAGTTTAATCTCAGTAAATTTTAAGGCCATTCCCCAAAAGGCCATTCTTTTCATTTAATGATGATATCAATTTCAACATTCGATGTGTATTTTCATTTGTATGTGATACAACAGTGTACTCCAACCTCTTATATAATATAATATAATAGTCACAGTCATATATAATATAATAGTCTCAGTCAGTTTTGTGTGTGTTTTGTATAAACAAATAAATGAAAATTCATATCAACCTAAAAAAAATCTTTATTTAATTTTACAACATTGCTACATCAGAATATAAATAATACATTCTGACGTTTCTATATTACTTAATTCCATTTATATTAATATCACAATATTATGCCGTCATTAATAGAAATTATAAATAATCTTCCTGGTCTATGTCGTCCCTTAGTAAATTATAAATAGAATGGACTTGATCGTCGTAACTTGCAAGGTCAAAACTTTATACTGTCAAAATCGCACCCCTCATGGAAAAATGGCATAAGTGGATTAACGTCAAAAATGTTTATTACTCCATTAGATACAGAAAAATATAACACATATCCTCTCCAATTCCAAGTAGATAGATAAGATCTACAATATTAGTCTACAGATAAGATCTACAATATTAGTCGATAGACAAGATCTGCAATATTAGTCGTAGTATTACACGAATTGGAGAGGATGTGGGTTATATTTTACTGTATCTAATGGAGCAATAAACGTTTTTGACGTAACTCCACTTATGTAATTCTTCCATGAGGGGTGCGAAATGATGTCCATTTGTGCGATCTTTTTAAGTATAATGTCTTTTGTAAGAATAATACACGTGCTAAAATATTTTATAAAAAAAAACCGACCTCAAAAATTTGTACATCTGATTGCCAAGTTTTATTGAAATCGGTTAACGGAAAATGAATTAGATCTAATAAACTGGATTCATGCCCTAATTTACCACTCAGAGGTGGAACATTTTCTTCAAATTTGAGTGGGACCACTACTAAGCTACCCCCACTACCCCCTTTCCAACAAAAAAGAATCGTCGAAATCAGGTCCCTGATTTCGGAGTAATCGCATAAGATACATACACAAAAAACAGTCAAATTGAGAACCTTTTGAGGTCGGTTAAAAAGAGACGATGTATGGAAAAAGAATACTAGAAAAAACGAATGTAATTTGAATTTTACTAATTTAAAATGGACACCGATTACAACAACGATTTGCCGAAAAATCAAGCACTGCATGTCATGCAGTCCATCAACTTGATGCAGTCGTTCTGGCAAAAACAGTCTTAGTAGATAGTATTTCTTAAACACAGGATTGATACCTTACATATGACTATAAATTATATATAGATAGACTGTAAATTGTGATGACACAGTATAATAAAACAAGTATGTTAACTCCATACAACGCGCCTTTCATTACTGCGAATCTGTGCGTCCGTACCATGGGGTCGATTCAGAACCCTATTATAACTCAGTTGTCGACTGATTCAATTTGGTATCGTACGATTTCTTTTCATTTTTATTCACAACACCCGAATCGAACGTCAAACCGTCGTATTCGAAACCGAACCGAAATGACATCACACTCGAACTTTCCGACCGGCAAAGGCCACAAACGTTTTATTCGGAACACAGTTATCGAGCGAAAGTTACCGAACGTCCTGTTGTTTACAAAGCATGAATGCAATATGGAAATCTTTTACTTTTTAAAAATAAAGTCTGGATGTTGTTCAATTATATTAATTTATTTTAATGCAAGACTAATATCATTCCTATATTTTAGGCCTTAAAAATGTATATAAAAAGATAAAATTTTTCTTATTATCTATATTGACCGACTAACTCTGTAAACGCTGTTGGACAACGATATCGTATCCTTATCCGAATCGAACGTTTAACTCGAATGTTCTGAATAGCTCGGAAAGCGCCCTTCGATTCAAGAACAATATCCAATCGAATAATTCGGTTAAAATATCCAAGAGTTCTGAATCGGCGTCCTGGCCCTGTCACTCGTTTTCCGGCTGACATTCGTCTCATACAATTACTGTCAAATAAGTAATATTCGACCAAATTAAAATACGCTTGATGCGAATGAAACTTCGTACATGACATTGTCCTTTGTTATAGATAGAGTATTACTTATTTGACAGTAATTGTTTCAGACTGAGAACGAGAGTAGACCCTCAGGGAAGATGTGGGTTATGACGACATCTGCAGATGAGGACGCGGAGTCGAATTTTTCGTCGTTGATATGTACACATTGCATTTTTTTTTCAGAATAAATCGACCCCTCCTACGTAAAGTATCGTATGTCGAAATTGCCAAGTTTAGAGGGAGGCATTTTAAAGTTCTCCATTTTATTCGGCAAAGCTCGTTACTCAAATAGAGTGATCATCTAATACATCATCTAACCGATATCTAGGATTTTATAATACTCTATGTGAGTAACGAGCTTTGCTAAAGCAACAACATACAAACACAAACAAATGCTAACAATGCTAAAGTCACGTGTTGTGCTTATTTCAGTGAATTCAGAATATTTAAAAGGCTCCTCTGTAAACTTGGCAATTTCGACATACAATACTTTACGTCGGAGGGGTCGAAATGTGGATTTGGTGATCGTTGAATTATCATGAATTTAAATGAAAAATAATAATTCCAGGTAATTTAATTACAAAGCACATGAAAAGCAGAAGGCTTAGAAATATTATGACATTGATTGTTAAAACTTAAAGTTTTTAAAGATGTTATAGGCCGTCCTTCGTACAATAGAGCTGGGCTATCTTGAAAATGTAAACTCATTTTCAACTCAACAATTTCTGTTTAAAAAGTAAACTATACACTACACGCTGACAAATTCTCGATCCCTGGTGGGCTAATTAGCACTGGTACTCGGCACGCGATTTGAGTAGGGACTGAAGCTTTGGGATCTTATCGTAACCTGCAAAACTTCCGCATCCGCAAAATCTCAGCATCGATTGATTCGGATGTCGAATGCGGAAGCAGATACTTAAAAATATGCGTATGATCCGCGGTTGCAGTTGCGGATGCAGATGTCTGCCGCATCCCTAGACCGTACAAGGCACGCGGCGGGAGTAGATCAGTTACCATACTTGACTTATAGACACCGTTCGTTGATCTGCCGGTCTGAAATCGTATCCGATACCACAAAACTTTTTTCGTATACACTTTTACGTTTTGTAGTATCATGAGTTCCACGGTACATGCTAAAAGAAAAAAAAAACAAATAGATAGCGAAATATGTATTTTATAAGAAAAACACTACCATATACATTTTTACCATAGCTTATAGAGCTTTTGTGGACCATGAGAAAGCCTTTGATTCGATCGAGATTTGGGCGTTGCTACAGTCTCTACAACGTTGCCACATTGACTATCGATATATCGAAGTGTTGAAGTGTTTGTACAGAAAAGCCACTATGTCAATCGATTCCAGGACCAGTGCACAAAGCCTATCCAATTGCAAAGGGGAGTGCGACAGGGAGACGTCATTTCTCCGAAACTGTTCACCACTGCATTGGAAGATGCCTTCAAGTTACTGAACTGGCTGCTACATTCGTATGGAGTATCATACTTGCATTATTACAAATAATCAAATAATTTATAGATTCAGGTACTTATTACTTTATGGAAATCCAAATCAATAGAAATTGATAAGATAGGTATACTCCGCGAATCCAGAGAAGGTAAAGGGTGAAGTCAGACGAGCGTAATTTGTGAGTTGTGAGTCGCGTTTATTGACTCTCGTAGCTTACGACTGAATTTCGTTTGGGGCACCAAAAGAACGTATTTTATTCAGTTGTTTCGAAGCATTTGCACGGGGTGTTTGTGTCATACAATGCCGTGGATCATCATGGAAGCTCAGTCTACTCAATATGGAAAGATTAATAATTATGAGACTAGGTAACCTTACCCTAAGGCCATATTTCGCATCTGCGGGGCGTTCGGCGGGACGTTCAAGGTTTGCGCGTACGTTATGTCATGTGTTGGATGTATCCAATGGAAGACACACGTTTGCGCGCAATTATTTGAATTTGCGGCCAGAGATGTGCGACGTAGCGAGGCAGTGTGCGAGAAAAAAATCCACCAATGGGATTACTTTATTGTCCTAGCTTCGCTTAACGCAGCACCGAAGGAAAAGGGTTAGAGGGGGGCCAAAGTATTTGTACCTACGTACAAAAAAGCCAGAGATGTGTGCGAGTCATGCGGACGACGAATGTATGCAAAACGGTGTAAGAAACTAAAGCTACTGAAAGCATGACACCTGACATATCGCCACCGCTCACCCCACCACACCGTACCCCGCCCGCGCATAGCTGAAAAGAGTTCGTAACGCATCCTCGCACAGCTTTGGTGGAAAACATCACACCGTTTCACAGCGCCGCGACACATCCTCGCACCGCCTCGCTACCTCGCACATCTTTGGTGGAAAGACTAATGTTGAACATTTTTTCACGCAGTTAATGTTACTACCCTCCATCAGCATAATCATCATCAGTCAGTCCACGACTGGACGTAGGCCTCTCCCAATGCGCGCCATTACACCCGGTCCTCAGCTCATGGCATCCATCTGCTGCCAGCAGCCTTTCGCAAATCGTCATTCCATCTAGCCAGAGGATTTCCTACACCATATTTGCCGAGCCGTAGTCTTCACTCAAGGACTCGCTTCCCCCATCGGTTGTCGATTCTACGTCGAAATGGCCAGCCCACTGTCACTTCAACTTGCTTATTCTACCAGCTATGTTGACGACCTTGGTTCTCTGTCAGAGTGTTAGATAACCTTCTTCTGTACCCTGTCCCTGTAACTGGTATTAAAAGTTTAAAAATCCAGATAATATTCATCGTAAATTAGTTAGCCGAGTATCGAACAATCTACATCTGATGGTACGGCGAGAGGCGGAATACGTGCCGAGCGTGTATTTGATGATGGTGTTTGTGGCGACAGCGATTGTAGTTGCGTTTTCGTTCTATATTTTATTAATTTTATTCGGGGGGAATAGGAAAATTAAGGCGGTTATCGGAAGAGAAGCGGGAAAAACTGTTTTGCTAGACCAACGGTTTAGATTTCACTATAAATTAAAGGTCTTATAAAAAATATACGATACACCTATGGATATAGTCTTAAGAATGTGCTAATTCGTTAGACGATTGGATGTACTTTACTTGATCGTATAAAATCCTAAAAACAGGCTAAAAGTCTGGAATGAATTATTTATGAATAAAATATCAAACTTTGCACGTAATTTTTATATACAGATATTTCTCTTTAAATACTACAGAGATTTTAATAAAAATGTAAGTTAATTAATTTGCTACTCTTTTTACTTCCATTTTTATTAACATGGACTTCCGCAAAGTAATGCCTGATTTTATTAATTGCTAAATTTTGGTTTTCAAGTGAAGCCCTATAGTTATTATACGAGTATTCACATTGATCCCAAAACTAGAAATTGCCCACAGGTGTAACGACACGCCGCGCCGTCCACACTGCTCCGTCTGTCGCCATCGGGCGCTTGTCAACGTCGGATCTGTGTCAAATTTTCTCCGCCTGTTTTTATTGTATTCATATTAGTTTTATGCGCGCAGACTGCGGGACGCGAGTAACGGCGCCCCACACCTCACATCTAGTCATTGTGGGACCGATCCCTAAAATCTATGCTTGCGTTCAAATACTTCGCTTTAAGCCCGAAAAAATATATTCAACACAAGCGCAGGTATTATGTATATGGTACGGTTTAACCTTCACTGGGTTCGCAGAAGAAGAAAATAATTTACCTCCATTTTTCCTCACCTTTAGATTAAAAGAAAGCGTTCGGTAATAACAACAGCATCAGTTATCTAGTCATCTAATTTCTGAGTATCCAAAGTTGTCCCAAGTTGACAACCTTAAACAATCGCACAACCCTAGGTTGGCAGTCCCTTGGGGCTTTTAAGGTTCGTCATCTAAAACACAGAGAAAATAATAATAAAAATAATTCATAAATCTCTCACATAAAACCAATACAAAGACTTATAACGGTCACATAGAAGAATTTCGTCGATCTGCTAACTCGACCTGTATGTGGCTCGGCCGACGGAGCGACGCTAAGGTCGCAGATTCAAGTCCTGTCAGGTCGAAGAAAATTTCTTTGTAATAATAATTATAAGAAAGTACTGCAGTTATTTCATAAAAAATATAGGAAAAATATCAACACACAAAGTTTAGTATTATCTATGCTTAATGCGGAATTCGTAACAAATCAAATTGTTGTTATCTATTCATTAGGAAAAAAAACAGGAAAGATTACTCTCTAGGTAAGTCCTCCAGACAAACCTGTCTAACAGACGACGAGAGAGAGAGAGAGACTGTCTCTCAGTCTATGGCACCTATCAAGTCACATCGGGGTCACATGATTTATGCGCCTGCATTGGGAGTTACTGAAAAACACGCAATTTCACCATGCGTAATTTATTTATAATAAGCCCCAAAATGACACAAACACACTTGACCGGTGGCTATCAGTAACTGCCACACGATCGTATTCACACTGTCTCGCTCATACTCAAAATTGCTGACTCTCGCTTCACTGACACTTACAGGGTCAGCTGGACCCTACAGCATCGAAATGTAAAATTATGATGTAGTTTAGTATCATTTAAAGTAATATTGTAAAAAGAAATTGATTCCTGGTTACACCACTTTTGTGCAGTGAACCACACAATATGTATAAAAAAATCAGCCTTTATTAATTAAACTTACCTTTAACGTCAAAACATTCCGAGCAAGGGCAACAAGAACAGAAAATTGTTTGTAAAACCGATAAGCAGAAGAAATAGCAGAAAAATAGTGCAATTAATAGAAGTAGACCGATCACTGCTACCACTATGATAATTGCTTTTGTCACAGTGCTCATCGCTCCTGCAAAAAATACAATAACAATGTCGCATCCCTCATGGAAGAATAGCGTAAGTGGAATTACGTCAAACATGTTCATTTTTCCTTTATATCCAGAAAAATAAACCCGGGTGGGTTTGGGTGGAGAGGGTTCTCCAATTCTTGTAACTCTGTCTGTTAACGCGGCAACACTGAGAGCGCCCAGCGCGCCATCGCCCCGCATCCTCACCCGGCGGGTTGCCCGCCACGGCCGGTGCCGCGCAAGCGCTAGCGCAGCACCCTCCGGCGCACGCCACTAGCTCCTCGAACCGCGGCCCAGCCCGCACGTCGCAATAGTTTTAACATACATTTTTCAAAAGCAATTATAGGAAGGTAATAAATCCGTACAAAAATTCCACATTCATCGTTACCCCTCTCCGCCCGGCCTTTCCACTATCTACAATATTAGTCGATACAATTACAAGAATTGGAGAGGACGTGTGTTATATTTTTTCTGTGTCTAATGGAGCAATAAACGTTTTTGACGTAACTCCACTTATGCCATTCTTCCATGGGGGGTACGACGGCGACGTGACGATGCTACCTCTTTCACCGTCTTATTTTCTCTGATTCCTGGCCACTTACTTTTGAAATTTTGAATCGTTCTGTAATTCTTTTTCTTCACCATTCGTACTTTGCTTAGTTCCGTCGTCACTCCATACAAAATTCTCGAGGCGAGCAGACGTGCTCTTAATCATGTATCCTAACTTCTTATAAACCAGCAACAATACGAATACAAGCCCTTTTGGATAATTTCGCTAATCATAAAATAATAAACTAATAAGTTCTAATCTGCAGGAAGTGTTTTTTGTATATTATAGTAGCAGTTTTTATACTAGTGTTTTTGTTGTACCTGTTGTTATACCTACCTGTTTCTTTAAAGCCCGTCCTTTCTTTCTTCTTTTCTTCACCTTTTTCCTGTTATACTTCTACAATAAATTCATGTGCACCGAGCGTACTTTATATCATTATTACTCAAACCCCCGGTCACAACAGTAACTTTGCTCATACCCCAGACATTCCATAAAAGGGTAGAAACTTATTTACCTGCTACTACTACTACGATAAGCAAGGTGCTGTCTGCACGCGCGCAAATGTGTGCGTGAAATGGTAGAGTTATCCATCACTTTCTTGTACAATTTATTCTCTACTCTAGCGTGCACTGTAACTTTGTAAGAGCAAAGCGAATGTATTGTATTATATAAATATGATCATTATGTACCTATACTAATGACTTTATTTATTAAATACTAAAGGAGCAGTAATTTACACCAGATAAGTTAAATAAAATCATAGAAGCAGCTTAAATAAAAAACAACACTAATAAGTGAATCCACTACCATTAGTTACAACACTAAATTATTTTCTTTGAAATGACTTATCTCTAAATAATTTATTATGAAATAGCATTACATTGAAAATTCGAAAGAAATCTCTTTATCCCACTTAGAAGAAAAAATAGCTGTACGTGGCACTATTCACGACCATCATAGAGTAAAGTATGTTGGTAATAAAAAAATTAACATTAAACTGTGAACATCAATATCGTCCTTAGCGAACGGCTCGCTGACAGCCTTGTTGCCGTTCCGTCAATGTGATCATCAATATCATGGGCGCGGTGTAGTACCTAAAACTAGGGAGGGGTGGAGAGTGACCTTTCTCGTTACTTTTACGGCATATTTAGAGAACTAAACTCTTCTACCGAGATCACGAACAGTGACATCAAAAGTCAAATACTAACACCAAAACGCCAGGTGCAATAATTCTTTAAAATTACGCGACATTGCATAGGACCAACTGTATTTTTTTCGTATGATATCAAGTGACCGGATGAGCAAGTCCTGGGCCTGGTGGTAAGCAACTATCCATAACAGTTGCCGTGCCCCTCAAAGCTTTAAGTCATAAAGATCTGAGAGTACTACACACTACTATACACTGCGCCTTGAGACATACAAATTGACAAGTGTTGTAATGTGCCTGTAAACTCACTAGCATCCTTCACCCTCAACATCGAAACGCTGTAGAACGAATAGTAGCAGGAAAGCTTCTTGTGAAAAAGTTCATCCAGGGAAGACTGCCTGCCTACTGCAAACCTTACCTATTTCTGCCACCAAGCAGATTACTGCTTGGTAGCATCTTCATATGAATCATATAATTTTCATATTAATGAGCATTGCTGCATTTCGCTTTTGAAGGGTAATGGTGCTGGTGAAATTACAAGCACATGAGACTTGTCAACTTATGTCTCAAGGTGATGGGCGCAGTGGCAATGCCCCTCAGATCTTTGCGATTTAAAGCTCTGAGTGGCACTGTCACTGCTATGGAAAGATATGTCATTTAACACTAGGCGCACTACTTGATCGTCCCGTCACTTCATAACAAAAAAGAAATAATGCAGACATTAGCGTTTGGCAGCAGAAATAGATATGGTGCCTGTACTTCTAAGACCTCTTTCGTAAGGAGCTCTTGCAAATGTGTGCTCTGTTTTAGATAACCCTGCTTCAAGTCTCACAGACAGTAGTAATGAAAATCAATCTACCTCCTCCCGTGTAGAAGCTACCTACGTGATCTTGGCGGAATTGTGAAAGACTGAACAAGCCACTAATAAATAAGAATAAGAAGAAGCAAGGAGCTCTACTACTCACCACTGTCGAATATTTCAAATACTTACTTCTTACGACATGTTTCGGTCTGGTAGCGTTAGCGTTAAAATAAATCGGTGACCCCATCATGGTTACCACTTTGGCAAGGTATTTTAAAGAGGTACAAAATATAAATTTCAATAAGCCTGTAGAAA